>NC_139221.1:90963076-91158076 GCF_055691185.1 Crinia signifera
CACATTCCTCTTAGTTTTGCCTATATAAATTAGGTTACAGCTGCATTTCAATAGGTAGATAACATAAGTAGAGTCACAAGTCACTAGATCACAACCATGAGGGAGGTTGCTAAATTTTGTATTGAGCCAATGGTAGATTTTTCTGTCGATGTGCTTACAGCATATGCAACGGTTGCAAGGGTAAATACCAGATCTTTTTCCCAAGAACTTAGTTTGTAAAGTTGGTGTGGATGTTTGAGTTTTAAACCTGCTTGGAGCCAACATATTTTTAAGGTTGTTTGCCCGTCTAAAAACCATGGGGGGTCTTTCAGGAAGATGAGGACCTAAAATTGGGTCCTTCAAGAGTAAATGCCAGTGTGTATTCAGACTGTTCCTTATTTTGTAATGTTCCTGATTATATTTGGTAACGAACGGTTTACTGTTTTGAAACAAAATAGGAGCATCTTTGACCTTTCCTTGTAGTAAAGGGTCTCTTTGAAGGCTGGAAGCTTTAGATTGGTCCCGTTTTATTTCGTTCAGTTCGTAACCTTTTTCCTGGAACTTCTCAACAAGTGAAGAAGACTGTTCCCAATAGTCCTCTAAAGAGCTACATAGTTCTTACATAAATAGTTATGCTGCAATACAAAAAGAAGGCAGTCACAGATCTGTGACTGCCTTCTTTTTGTATTGCAGCATAACTATTTTTCTTTTTTGGGGGATTATTTTATCCAATTGAACGGGACAGCGATGGGGACGATTTGCGCACCGGGGTACGCAAATCTGTTCCTGGGGGAATGGGAATCATCCCATATATATACAAATAACCCCAATATTGACTATATAGCGCTTTATAAGCGCTATATAGACGATATTATAGTAATTTGGAGTGGCACAGAAGAGGTTTTTAATGAGTTTGTAACCTTTATTCATAATGTGGAATTTAATTTGAGTTTCACTTCAAAATTTGAGAGTAAAGAAATGGATTTTCTTGATTTAAAACTGGTGAGTTCCACATCCACAAATGTTGAAACTAGCACATATTTCAAACCAGTTGACAGCAATAATTATCTTGATTTTAAGAGCTGCCATTATAATAAATGGAAAGTGAACCTTCCATACTCTCAATTGTATAGGTTACGCAGAAATTGCAGCAGCATGAGTACATTTATGAAACAATCTGAGGTTTATATACAACGCTTCAGAGAGAAGGGATATCCAGAATCCATTATCGCTGACGCTATGGAGAGAGCTAAAACTCTTGAGAGAAATAAACTCTTGGAATATAAGATCCCAAGCAACAGCGATAAAGGAAATGCACCTTATTGTCCATTTGTAACACAGTATAACACAGAAAATAAGACAGTCCGTAGGACTTTGAACAAATATTGGTATCTAATTCAAATGGATCCAATATTAAAGGATAAAGTAACATCTCAACCTGAATTAGTGTTCAGAAGGGCCAATACATTGAAAAACAAATTGGCACCTAGTATGTTGCCCGTATTGACTAATGAAACACCAGGAATTTTTAATTGTTCAAAACCACAGGGCTTTTTCAGCTGTGGAAAATGTAAAATGTGTTCTCATGCACAATCGGGACTCAAAACATTTAATGACAGGAACAATAAAAAAATTGAGGTAAAAGGTTTTATCAATTGTAACACCACCTATGTTGTTTATGTGCTACAATGTAGATGTGGGAAACTTTACATCGGTAAAACCAAGAGAAGCTTGAAAATAAGAATCCTAGAGCACTACAGAAATATAAAAAACAAAGTGGATAACCATAGTGTGCCTAGGCATTTCAAAACCTGTCAAAACAGTAACCCGGCGGGGATGTCTTTCTTTGGATTAGAACATGTTACCCTGGATATTAGAAAAGGTAACAGAGATGTTTTACTGGCAAAAAGAGAAACCTTTTGGATTGTCACACTAAACACCTTGTGCCCAATTGGTTTAAATGAAGGAGTGGAAATTACCCCCTTCCTAAGTTAATTATTCTTTTCCAAGACTAACATCCCTTCTTTGAAATATGTCCCCTTTTGTATGTTTATTGTGAGAGAAAACTTGTGCTAATTAAGGCAATTATTCCTTTATAGTTATCATGCTGCTTTTTCTTCTGTTTTAAAGTTCTTATGGTTTAGAGGTTATAATATTATTTATATAGGATTTGCGTCTATGTGAATGTTGAATACCCAATACACCATATTTTAATATTTTCTTCTTAAAGAAATGCCGCTGTAATTGGTTCTTTAAAATACATCGCTGCTAAGGGTCATTTAATACATATCATTTTTTATTAATTGCCCGTCTGCCTTTTTCAGGGAATACTCTAGGAGTTTGAGAAAATTATAACCTGACATCCTTTTGTCCGCATTACTGTAGAGTTGTCTGTTTTGATATTTTTGTATATTTGTGTGTTTTTTGTATTTTTATATATTTGTATATTTGTACTTTTGTACTTTTTCATATGTATTTTTTCTATAATATCTGTATTTTTCTATGATATTTGTATTTTTCTACTTGAACAATCATATTTAAATTCCCATTTGTATATATCATTGATTCCAGTTTATGTGCATTTTGTGCATCATAAGAAGAAATTCATCATCATTTTTAAAGTTATCTCATCTTCCTGTCCTCTAAATGTCTGAGAATTCGACCAAGTTCAGGACTACCTATCGCAAAATTTATAAAAATCAACTAAATATGCCACCGATGTTTTCCGATAATTTCCGATGTTTTTTCATGTTTTATATATATTGCTGTTTTTATATAGATTTTTTTAAATTAGTGCTTTATATTGTAGTAACTGCCTGTAAAACAGTTTTTATATTGATGTAAGCACTTTTTTGTTTGGGGTTAAGAAACCTTCTTTTTACTATGTAACACTATGCACAGGCACTTTTAATTGATATCAGCTGCAACAGCTTGTTAGTCATTAGAAGGTGACTCAGGCTGTATCCAGGCTATAAAGGGGTTGCTGACCGACGCCAGGACCAGCCCTCTGACGAAGTCCTCGTGACGAAACGCGTAGGGGCGTGGCCTGGCGTCGGTCTGAACTCCGTGGTGGATGTGAGAGTGGTGAGAGCACCCGTTTGCCAATCTGTTTGCTGTCGGAGACAGCCCCAGTTCATGCTGTTTATCACCCGCGGTTGTGCCTAACCGTCTATTGTGGTACGTGACACCATTTACAATGTACCTGTGGATGATTTTATTTTTGCGATTGAAATAAAAAGATAAAGCACTATTTGGAGCGCTCCTCTTTCCTCTCCTAGAAATACCGTTTACCTGAGAATCCAGGTGCCCGCAAGGGTAATTAAGAGGAAGCAGCCGGTTGTACATCTGACCTAAAGTGCTGGGAAATTATCTCCTTCTCCCCCAAAGCTAAAGGACTGACTTGAATTCCACTGAAAGGATTAGGACTTGCGCGCTAATTGGACTTTTCTTGTGATATATATATATATATATATATATATATATATATATATATATATATATATATATATATATATATTATTGACTATTGATTATTAAACTCCAGCTAGTTAAGTAAATATTCTAAAAATACAATGGAATAAATACTAGTATGAAATCTTATGAAGGAAACAAATGGTGGAAAAAGTTACCATCCATTTCCACCAAGAGCTGATTCAGCGTGTTTTCTTGTTCATTCTGACCACCAAAGTTCCCACGTCCTCTTTTTCGACCAACAGCATCAATCTCGTCAATGAACAGAATGCAAGGTGCATGCTTCCTGGCCATGCTAAACAAGTCACGTACCTTGAATACAAACACACTGCAACATTGATAAGTTGTCATTTTACTATTTAGTGGAATATTTCAATTGCAAAACAGTGAATTTCTTATAAAAGGTCGCCCCCCCCCCCCCCCCCCCAAAAAAAAGAATAAATAAATACAATGCCAACTGTAATGCTTGCACACATGAACTAATAGTAATTATTCTGGGTTTAAAAAAAATATACCAATTACTTTTTAATCTAGCTAGCTAGGGTACTTATATGTTAGTTGGGCGCCCAACTAGCATACGTACGGTTACTTAGGAAAATCGCATCACATCGCAGGGGCCATTTTAAGGGGCATGCAATGCTATTTTCCTATGTAATTTATTCATTGCTCTCTTAGCCCGGGGGGGTCGCATCGCATCTCCCGCAAAATCGCATGCGATTTTATAGGGTGTACAATGCCATGACATTAGGTATACAATAATAGCATTGTATGACATACAATGAGGTTTTAGGTCGCCCCCACTATCCACGGCACCCGAAGCGTGGCGAGCGCAGCGGAACGCGTCCTCCGACCTTTTCATACCCTCACTATCCATGTCGGCGTGGAGTTTACATGTATTCCGCGTGCGCACACCACACTTCAGGCTCGCCACACTATATGAAATCAACTCCATGCCGACGTGGATAGTGGGGGTATGAAAAGGTCGGAGGACGCGTTCCGCCGCCGCTCGCAAGGCTTCGGGTGGCGTGGATAGTGGGGGTGTGCCTTAAACCTCATTGTATGTCATACAATGCTATTATTGTATACCTAATGTCATGGCATTGTACACCCTCTAAAATCTCATCAAATGCGATTTTGCGTGAGGTGTGATGCGATGCGATCCCCCCGGGGCTAAGAGAGCAGTGAATAAATAACATAGGAAAATCGCATTGCATGCCCCTTGAAATGGCCCATGCGATGCAATGTGATTTCCCTACGCAGAATAGCCCACTAAGCAAATAGCTTAGTGGGCGCCCAACTAACATATAAGTACCCTAGCTAGTTATTATGTGCAGCAATGGAATAGCCTTTCAATAATTTTATCAACAACGTATAAAAAGATCCAGACAGACATGTAATCATCAATGATTGGAGTCTGGCCATACATGTACAGATTTATTGTCAGATCTGGCTGGATGGAACAAAAACCTGGTAATGGATGAGAACAAAATGACAGTTGACCATTTGCTTCAAAATGCTGAAAAAGTGACAAACTGTCACTAACTAACATATTACCAGGTTTTTGTTCCAACCAGCCAGATCTCAGGTATGATAGGATATAAATGCAATAAAAGGATTTATACAAAACCAGGTATTAATTCTCAGTATCCCACACAATCTGGGAAACGTGAATAATTCCAATTTTCCACAAAGGAATTTCTCTCCTATTGAATATGGATGGAAAAGACAATAGGGAGAGACATGGTGCAGATCATTTAAAATAAAAACAATTTAATACATTCCAGTACACTCACAAGTGTTGCAGATAAAAAGGCGTGTAACAAAGAATCCAGGGCAATACAGCATACACAATGATGTTGGTCGGAAGGAAGTCCTGTTCAGGGTCCCTTGGTCCGGAGTCAAGGGGGGCTCAGTCCAGGGTCCTTTACCGATGTAGATGCCGCTGCTCAAGGATCGATGTACAGATCATACCTGAGGTCTATTACCCTCTTTACATAGCTACTGCATTTATATCCTATCATACCTGAGGTCTATTACCCTCTTTACATAGCTACTATCTGAGCGCCACCTGGCAGTTCCACTTCTCCCTTTTTGCACAATTGTCTATACTGAGTAGTTAGAGGTGTATCTACTCTGTGGTTCTGTATGGTAGCTGCACTGAGGTTTAATTGCGCGTTCACATTGCTTAACTATTGCATGTCCAACCAGCCAGATCTGACAATAAATCTGTAGATGTATGGCCGGCTTTGACACTGGTAATGTGCTTGAACCTTTGAGTGATAGGGTGATCATTGTATCTGACAATTGTGAACAGCAAATGTGTCTAGTTGCAAAAAAAGAACCTGGACAAGATGTCAAGATCTGTGAGGTTGTAAAAGATTGCATGGGCAGAAAGTAAAAGCTAATCGGTTGCAGATTGAACACACAAACAGACCTAAATGTGCCCTGTTGCTGCATATGCCTTGTGGTAGCAAATGATTTCCTACTTCCAACATCCAGATATTTACCTTTGGCCTTATGGCTTATGTATCATTGGGTCGACCAATATTAGGTCTATATGCATTGCGTTGACCATTGAAGGTCAACATGGCTATGACACATGAAATAGGTCAACATGCCTAACGTCGACATGGTTGGAAGATAGACACAAGCATTAGGTCAACAATAGCTAGTTTGACAGTCAAAAGGTCACATGGGGTTTTCACCTTTTTTTTTGTCCCGAATGTCGACGTGGTTGACATGGACACCGATAAAGTGTACAGCGTCCGCTCGCCATGCTTTGCACGCGGTGCCTTGCTACGCTCGGTACACTATTTTAGTCTCCCTAGTGGATGGTAGGGCATGAAATACCGCCTGTCGGCACATGTCGGCTCAAAAGAAAAAAGAAGTAAAAAACCAATGTCGACCTTTTGACTGTCGACTTAATGCTTGTGTCGACCTTCCAACCATGTCAACTTCAGGCATGTCGACATTTCAAGTGTTGACCTAAGCTATGTTAACCTTCATTAATCGACCCAATGCATGTCGACCTAACGACCATATACGGCTGTGGTCATAAAGTCTAAATAGTTTGGCCTTTAAAAGTGATGTTTTTACAGTTTCCAAAGCATTTGGCAAAATACAAAAATAGGCACAGAGCAACCCAGAAACGTGATGTGCATTTGTGCACACTACACGCTAGCAGATTTTGCAATTCGTACATGATCCTAAATCACATTAGCAACACTTAAGGCCCCCATACATTAGTCCGACTTGTCCTAGGGACAAGTCGGACCTGATTTCCCCTGCTGCCGGAAGGGGGAAGCACGATTAGGCACTTGATGTGCCAAGGTTTGCATATGATAAATCGCATGGATTTATCACATGCAGTCCCCGGGGAGCTGCAGGAGGAGGGAGCCGTGCGGGGGACGGCAGCGGGATGCCGGCTAATTGAGAGCCGAGCAGGGAGAGGCTACATAGGGACCCAGGCAGGAGGAAGCTGTTGCGGTGACAGCGGGAGGCGAGCAGGGAGAACTTGATGACATGACACTGGCTGCTGGGCAGCGCCGCAGCGGCGGGAGCCGGGAGGAACAGATAACTTAATCCGATTTCGGATCTGGCCGAAATCGGACCAAAATCGGCTAGTTTTGATGCCCCCTCAGATCCGATGCGTGGTCCTGTGCGCATTGGATCTGCGTCGGGTGGTCGGACCTGCTGCACGTCCGATCACCCGACTTGGGACCTAGTCTGTAGTGGTAGTAGGGCGGCGGGGTGGGCGGCAAGTGCAGGGTCTGGGGCGGCTCTGCAGAAACACTGCGCTGGTCAGCGGCGGCAGTGTTTTGAAAACAATTCAAACAATAGGCCTGCCGCTGATTGGCTGAGGGAGAGAGCGCTCCCAGCCAATCATCAACGAGGTCGCTGATTGGTTGAGAGCGCATCCTCTCTCAGCGGCCAGCCTATAGTTTGAATTGTTTTCAAAACACTGCCGCCGCTGACCGCACGGTCTCCGCAGTGACCATCCAGACGGACACTGTGGAGACTCCTGCCCGCCCTGGACCCCATCCAGCTCGGACTCCAGACCCCCTGCAGTTCCCCGGGAATTTACATGGGATAAATCGCATGCAATTTATCCCATGTGAAAAATGGCACATCAAGTGCCAAATCGTAGTGAGCTCTCCCGGGGAGCTGCCGGAAGAGCTCAGAGGACATTAGGTCCGACTTGTCTTTCAGACAAGTCGGCCTAATGTATGGGGGCCTTTAGCCTTAATACACTATAAGATTTATCTGACCTGTAAAATTGCATCTGATTTCCCTTGAACTTCCCCGGCAGCTTCCCAGGAGGCCTACATACAATTTGACAATTGATGTGCAATTTTTTTACATCCAATTTGCGACAGATAAGTCACATGTGATTTATCTGACGCAAATTGGATGTGCCATGAGATTTATCTGATGGGATGGCGCTATATATATATAAAGCAGGGGCCATTTTAACTCTCTGCACACTCTGTTCTGTAACTTGTGAGGCTGGTTTTTACTTGCTGAGCATTTACATAGCTATAGTGCATTTCTTTGTTCAGCTTTTCTGAAAAAAGTGCATTCTTTCTGATTCTGTCATGGATTCTCGCTACCACCTTCTTCAAGCCTATGGCTCTCTGAAGTTGAGACATGAGAGGGCTCAGCAACGGAAGAGGTCCTGCTGGACCAAGGAGTGGCTTCTGAAGAGGGACTCGCACATGTCGCTCGGACTCCAGACCCCCTGCAGCTCCCCAGGAATTTACATGGGATAAATCGCATGCAATTTATCCCATGTGAAAAATGGCACATCAAGTGCCAAATCGTAGTGAGCTCTCCCGGGGAGCTGCCGGAAGAGCTCAGAGGACATTAGGTCCGACTTGTCTTTCAGACAAGTCGGCCCAATGTATGGGGGCCTTTAGCCTTAATACACTATGAGATTTATCTGACCTGTAAAATTGCATCTGATTTCCCTTGAACTTCCCAGGAGGCCTACATACAATTTGACAATTGATGTGCAATTTTTTTACATCCAATTTATGACAGATAAGTCACATGTGATTTATCTGACGCAAATTGGATGTGCCATGAGATTTATCTGATGGGATATGTGCCCGGAGGGAGCTGGAAGAAAGGAAAAAACAACACACTTCCGAGAGGAGGTCAAACATAACATAACAAGTCACACACACACACACACACTCACATAGAGTGAAAATATAGTTTGAAGAACAGCATTCATAACAGAATGAACCCATCCATAAAAAACTTGGTAAAACTCAGAATTCAGACTAAGTATAACAGTCACTTATCCTCAGGTAATTGAAACAACCTGAAACAAAACAGTAAAAAGGAGAGACAGCGTCGGGTGGGCGTCCAGTGTCACCTATGGAGTCTGAGAAAGTACAGATTAGTACCTGTTAATAGGCTTTCCTCTACTCCACCATGGCAGCATACATATGGGTTACGCCCTCTTGGGTAGATATCTGGAAAGGAACACAAAAAAACAGACACTGCCCCTATATAAGGACCTCCTCCCTTGGGCTCTGTGTCTTATTAAACAGCTCCTTATAACATAATACTTAAATACTTAAATGGGACGGGAAAAACGGCTGCCATGGTGGAGTAGAGGAAAGCCTATTAACAGGTACTAATCTGTACTTTCCTCTACCTCCCCATGGCAGCATACATATGGGTATACCCAAGCAGTTTTACTTCACTGGGTGGGACATACATAATTATGAAAGGATACGGTTACTTCACCACCTCCGTCTGTAGCTTGTACGTATTACTATCATACGACTGCGCTCAATATTTTGCGCCCCATGCTGGCATCTTGGGATGCTGTGACGTCTACCCTGTAGTGCTTGGTAAACGTGTGTGCAGATGACCAGCACGCTGCTCTGCATACTTCTTCTATTGATGTGGACTCCCTTTCGGCCCAGGATGCCGCCAAGGACCTGGTCGAATGGGCTTTAAGCCCCACCGGGATTTCCACTTTCCTAATTTTGTATGCTTCACTGATGCATGCTTTAATCCATCTTGAAATGGTAGTTTTTGTAGCTCCCAGCCCTTTATTCCTGCCTTCCATCAGTACGAACAGTCTTTTTGATTTCCTAAAAGCCTGTACCCTTCTTATGTACGCTTTTAAGGCCCTCGTCACATCTAGATTGTGTAGCCTTTCTTCTTTAGTATTCTTAGGATTCGCACAGAATGAAGGAAGGATTATTTCTTGGTTGAGATGGAAGCTGGAAACTACTTTAGGTAAAAATGTAGGATTCGTCCTCAGCACTGCCCTGTCTTCGAAGAAGTTTAAAAATGGTTCTTGCACCCACAGGGCCTGGAGCTCAGATACTCTCCTTGCTGACGTAATGGCTATAAGAAAAACCACCTTCATCGTAAGATACTTGAGCGATATCTCCTCTATAGGCTCGAATGGAGCCTCCGTCAGTGCGTTAAGTACCAGATTAAGATCCCACGGGGCCATAGGGTTGTGGAAGGTTGGCCTGATCTTTTTAATCGCCTGAACGAACCTCTGGATGTACTTATTGTCCGCAATTTTTGTATCTAACATCGCCCCAATGGCCGAAATCTGTACTTTTAAAGAATTTGCCGCCAGCTTTTTCTCTAGTCCTGCTTGCAGGAAGTCCAGAATGGTAGGTATTAACCTAGGGTTTTTGTTATTTTCTTTACAGAAGAATACATACTTGCTCCATATTCTATAATAAGTCACGGATGTCGACTTCTTCCTTGCTTTCAGTAATGTGTCGACTACTTTCTGGGAAAACCCTTTCCCTCTAAGTGTCCTGGTTTCAGTAACCAAGCCGCCAGGCTCCAGCTTGCTGGCTGTCGCTGATGAAACCGACCTTGCCCGATGAGATCCTCGTGGTCGGGTAGGAACCATGGCCCCGCTATCGCCATCCTTACTAGTTTGGCAAACCAAGGTCTTCTTGGCCAGTAGGGCAGGATTGTTATTACCGTGGCAGTCTCTCGCTGTACTTTGTTCAGGAATCTGTGGATGATTGTAAACGGGGGAAACGCATACACCAGCTCCGCTCCCCACTTCGCCGTGAGAGCGTCCGTCTGCCATGCTGTCGGCTCCCAGTGTCTGGAGATGAACCTTGGAACCTTTGCATTGCTTGCCGTTGCCATCAGGTCCACTTCTGGTACCCCCCATTCTTTTGTCAGTTGTGTAAACACCGCTGCTGACAACTGCCACTCTCCTGGGACTAGCCTGTACCTGCTCAGAGCGTCTGCCCTGACGTTTTCTCTTCCTGCCACGAACACTGCAGAGATGCTCCTGACATGACGTTCTGCCCATTTCAGGATAAGCGTGACTTCTGCCATCAGTTTCCGGCTCCTTGTACCCCCTTGTTTGTTCAGGTACATGACCACTGACTGGTTGTCCGATCTTATTATCAGATCTTTGCCTCTTATTAGCTCCTGAAATTCTTGACATGCCAAGAACACCGCCCGCATCTCTCTTACGTTTGAATGTTGCCGGCCCATAGCCTGGTCCCATTCTCCTTGTGTCGACTGCTCTTCGCACACCGCGCCCCATCCTGTCTCGCTGGCGTCCGTCGTGACCACTACTTGTGGATTGGTCGCGAATGACTTCCCCTTGGTCAGCCTGTGTGCTTTTGACCACCAGAGCAGATCTTCTATCGCTCCTTTTGACAGATATATTCTCTGTCTTCGGTCCTTCGCATCCCCGTTCCACTGTCTCAAGAAGCAATTTTGCAGCGTCCTGATGTGGAATCTGGCCCAACTGGTCGTATCTAATGCGGCCGACAGGATACCGAGTACCCTCATGCAGTCTTCTGAGTACACCACCTTTTTCCTTAACATCCCTTTCACCTCCTGTAGAAGCTTTAGGCGTCTGTCTTCTGTTAATTTTATAGTCATTTCTTTTGTATCCAGAATGATCCCTAGGTACTTCACCTCTTGTGTCGGTACTAGCTGACTTTTTTGGATGTTGATTAACCATCCGTGTTGTCTCAAGTAGTCTAGCACTATCCTTGTATGTGCTTCCGCCATTTCTTTGGTATCTGCCGCAATCAAAAGGTCGTCCAAGTATGGCCAGATTGCAATGCCTAACACCCTTAAGTTGGCCACCAGAACCACCAGAATTTTCGTAAAAGTTCTCGGGGATGTAGACAGGCCGAACGGCAGCGATGTGAACTGGTATGTTATTTGTCTTAGGCGAAACCTGAGAAACCTTTGGTGTCCCAGAAATATCGGGACGTGTAAGTATGCATCCTTTAGATCGATTGTTGTTAGAAACATCCCTCTTTCTATATCTGGTATGATGGATCTGATTGACTCCATTCTGAATCGTTTCACATGAACATAGGTATTCAGCCTTCTTAGGTCTAATATAGTTCTGAACCCCCCTGACGGTTTTTTCACGACAAAGAATCTTGAAAACCATCCCAGATCTTCGTCTTGTTTGGGAATTCTTATGACCACTCCTTGTTCTATCATGGTCTGTAGGCTGCTGAATAAGGCAGCTCTTTCTTCCGAATTGCTGGGGATAGGTGATACTTCCATCCAGCTTCCTGGTACTGTGACAAATTCTATTTTGTAGCCTGATGAGACTACTTCCAATACCCACTTGTCCTGTACTGACTGATGCCAAGCCTGTTGATATTGCATCAGCCTGCCGCCTACTTTCTCTCTGGCGTCATTGCTGGTTTTGCCTGAAGGCAAACCTGCCATCTCTGCCTCTTTGTCCACGAAAATTATATCTGTTACCCAGCCAAGGCCTGCGAAAGCCTCTGCCTGGCCTATATGTTTTCGCTTCTCTGAAGTCCGTGGATTGGTACCGGGATGATTTATTGAATGACCCCCTTCTTGCGGCCTTATCTTGCGGTAGCCATACCGACTTACCACCTGATACTTTAGTGATAATTTCGTCTAATTGTTGCCCAAACAAGTAACTCCCTTGGAAGGGCAAAGAGATAAGTTTGTTTTTGGACTGACAGTCCGCCGCCCAAGGCTTCAGCCACAAGGCCCTTCTTATTACCGCAGTTGTAGCGTTAGATCTGGCCGCCAACCGTACCATATCCAGGGAAGCATCACATAAAAATTCTACAGCGACCTGTATGTTTTGTGCCACCTTCAGCAGTTCTGACCTCTTAATGCCATCCAACATGTCGGACTCCAGGTCCTGGCACCATGATCTTAGGACTCTGGTAGTTACTGCTGCTGCTGATGAAGCCTTCATAGAAGCCCCTATTGTGGCATGTTGCTTCCTCAGACTCATCTCAATTTTTCTTTCCATCGAGTCCTTAAATATGTTCGCATCCTCTAATGGGAGCGTCGTTTTCCTTGAGATGCGTGCTATAGCCGCATCCACCTTGGGTGCCTCATCCCACTTTTTGACCTGCTCATGGTCAAAGGGGTACATCTTAGATACTCTTAAGGGTACTGCCACCTTTTTATCGGGGTGTCCCCATTCCTCTTCCACTACCTCTTGTAGCGTTTTGGATAATGGAAAGGCTTTATTTTTCCTCTTTTTGTCCTTAAACAAAAGATCCTGCAGCTTACCCTCCTCCTGAGGGTCCTCTATGTTGAGTGACTTATGCACTAAGCAAAGTAGGTTCTCCAGTAAGTCAGGGTTAAACTCCACCCCATCTTTTTCCTGGAACCTTCCTCCATCTCTTCCTCCGGCTTCCCAGAGGGGCCTGGCTCTGATCCTTCGGAGTCAGAACGCACTGCCCTAGGCCTCTTCCCTGAGGACTTGACAAACTCATCTTTAGACATAAAGGTGTCTGCCAGCTCAGTTTTAAGCAACTTCACTAAATCAGTTATCTGTATAGATCCCATCTGCACCGAGCTCCTGCATTTGCTGCATTCAGGACCTGAGCATTTATCAGGTAATACTTTATCACAGGATGAGCACTTCCTTTTGTGCTTAGCCTTAACTTCTCCTTTTTCTTTGCCAGTATCAGACCTAGCAAGAAAACCCTATTTTAGTTATATGTATCAAACAAAAAATTTTTCCTTAGCCAAAACAGCGCTATTTCAATGTGGCTTACCCTGGCTTACTCGGCTGTTTTTTCTCTTCCTCCATTATTATTTTTATCACAGACTCACTGAAACAACATGAGACCTCCGTTATAGGTAAGTAAAACAACCAAGTCCCAGCAGCGCTGCTGCTTGTCGGGACCTTACCCCAGTCTGCTGGTATCAAACGCTTTCCGCTTGTCTGCACCTCCGTATGGACACAGTCCTGTGCACGATCACCGGCATCCAGACACTCTGAGACGCCTTCCGATGACCTCAGACGCTCTAAGGCGTCTCCTATGTACCACGCGTGACGCCCTGCGTCATCACGCGTCGCGTCACGGAAGTGCGCCTCTCCCTCTGCATCCATGCCTGCTGCTGATGCCGGCGTCGTTACCCGCAACCGCTCCTGGCGGCGGGGTACTCCAGCAGATGGACGTCCCAACTGCCCTCGACAGCGGGGGTCCAAAAACGCCATTACCCCTTACTGCACTCGGCAGGGGAGCCAGCCTTCTTCTCAGCCACTTCACAGGGTAAGCCATGCACATCTACCCGGAAAGGAAAAAAAGACACAGAGCCCAAGGGAGGAGGTCCTTATATAGGGGCAGTGTCTGTTTTTTTGTGTTCCTTTCCAGATATCTACCCAAGAGGGCGTAACCCATATGTATGCTGCCATGGGGAGGTAGAGGAAAAGGATTTAACAGTAAGTACAAAATCCCCTTTTCTCTTTCCTCCACTAGGTGACACTGGAGAGTTACAGTGGGGACGTCCCAGAGCTCCCAACACGGGTGGGATGACGCTGAGAGCCCCTTAACACAGAACGGCCAAACCGCGAAGCAGCTGCCGCAAATGTGTCGAACCTGTAAAAGCGGACAAAGGTCTTCTGTCCAGACCACGTAGCCGCTCTACATAGATCCTGTATAGAAACTCCACGGGCAGCCGCCCAGGAGGTACCCACCGACCTTGTAGAATGGGCGGATATCGAAGAAGGTGGCACTCTAGAGGAAGCCACATAAGCTTGACGAATTGTCAACCTGATCCACCTGGCCAGGGCCTGCTTAGAAGCGGGCCAACCAGGACGCAGGGAGTCATAGAGGATAAACAGAGCATCCGACTTACGTACAGACTCCGTTCTGGCCACGTAAATGCGCAAAGCCCGGACCACGTCTAGCGCCCTAGACTCCTCTGAGTCCTCCCGAAAGGCCGGCACCACAATAGGTTGGTTAATGTGGAATGCCGAGACCACCTTCGGGAGAAAAACACTAGAGGTGCGCAGCTCCGCTCTATCCTCGTGAAAACGCAAGAAGGGTGCCTTACAAGAGAGAGCACTCAGTTCCGACACCCTTCTGGCCGAGGCCAAGGCCAACAGTAAGACAGTCTTCCAAGTGACATATTTTAGGTCCACCTCCTCCATGGGTTCAAACATAGAGGACTGGAGGAAGGCCAGTACCAAGTCCAAGTCCCATGGAGCAGTAGGAGGCCTGAAGGGAGGTTGCAGCCGCAACACCCCCTGGAAGAAAGTCTGTACCTGAGGAAGAAGAGCTAGCTTCCTCTGGAAAAAAATGGAGAGGGCGGATACTTGAACCTTCAAGGACCCCAGCCGGAGTCCTGAGGACAGGCCCTTCTGTAAGAACAGCAGCAACCTGGCCAACTTGAAGTTCACAGGAGAGACCCTCCTGGATTCACACCAGGCCACATAGGCCCTGCAGATGCGATGGTAATGCACCGAGGTAACCTGCTTTCTAGCCCCTATCATGGTTGGTATTACCGCTTGCGGGATCCCTGCTTTCCTCAAGATGGACCTCTCAACAGCCATGCCGTCAAATGTAGATGTTGTAAGTTGGGACAGGTGAACGGACCCTGTGTTAGCAGGTCGTCGCAGAGAGGTAGGGGCCACGGTTCGTCTACTAACAGGCCTGTTAGAACTGTGTACCACGACCGGCGAGGCCAGTCTGGAGCAATGAACAGCACTGTCACCGACTCCCGTCGGATTCTCTGCAGAACCCGAGGGATGAGAGGCACTGGAGGGAAGATGTAGAGGAACTGATCCGTCCAGGGTGCCGTGAGAGCATCCACGGCCACTGCCTGTGGATCTCTTGTCCGAGCGCAGTACCGGGGCAACTGGTGGTTGTGTCTGGAGGCCATCATGTCTATCTGCGGACAACCCCACCGACGAGTCAAGGTCTGGAAGACCTGAGGATTCAGACACCACTCTCCGTGATGGACGTCTCGGCGGCTGAGGTAGTCTGCCTCCCAGTTTTCCACGCCTGGTATGAAAATGGCAGACACGGCCCCTGCGTGCTCCTGCACCCAGCAAAGAATCCTCTTCACCTCTCTCATCGCTGCGAGTGCCTCCTTGCTTGTTTATGTAAGCCACAGCCGTGGCGTTGTCTGACTGCACTCTGATGTCCTTGTTCCGGAGAACGACTTCCGCTTGGAGGAGGGCATAGTATACCGCTCGGAGTTCCAGCACATTGATGGACATCTGTGCTTCCTCCGGGGTCCACAGTCCCTGGAAGTGGAGGCCCAGCGTGACCGCTCCCCAGCCCCTGAGGCTGGCGTCCGTGGTGAGGAGCGTCCAGTTGTGTATGGCGAACCTTCGCCCCTCCTGCAGGTTGCTGGAGTCGAGCCACCACGCCAGTGATGCTCGAGCCTGATGGGAAAGAGAGATTCGCTGATGTAGAAAAAGGTGCGAACCTGTCCACTGGCGGAGCAGACACAGATGAAAGGGGCGAGAACGAAACCGCCCGTACTGCACCGCCTCGAACGTGGCCACCATCCTTCCCAGCAGCCTTGTGCAGAGGAGGACTGAGACCGTCCGATGCTGCAGCACCAGGCGAACCGCTTCCTGCAAGGACAATATCTTGTCTATGGGAAGGAAAACTCTTCTCTGGACCGTGTCCAAGGTCATCCCTAGGAACAGAATCCTCTGCGATGGGGTCAGTTGTGACTTCTGGATGTTGAGCATCCAGCCATGGGACTCCAGAGTCTGACGTGTCAGGTGGATGTTGTGCAGAAGGATTTCCTTGGACGGAGCCTTCAACAGGAGGTCGTCCAAGTAAGGGACAATGGTAACTCCTTGAGTCCTGAGTATCTCCATCATGACAGCCATCACTTTGGTAAATACCTGAGGCGCAGAGGAGAGGCCGAATGGAAGGGCTCGGAACTGCAGGTGACAGTTCTGGACAGCAAAACGCAGGTATGCCTGGTGAGGGGGCCAGATGGGGATATGCAGGTATGCATCTTTTATGTCGATGGATACGAGAAACTCCCCCGGTTCCAGGCCTGCAATGACTGACTGCAGTGACTCCATCTTGAAGCGAGTGAACCGCAGAAACGGATTGAGCTGCTTTAGGTTCAAGATGGGCCTTACAGAGCCGTCCGGCTTGGGAACCAGAAAAAGGCTGGAATAGAATCCCTTTGCCTTTTCCGGGACTGGGATAACCACCCCCAGGTTCCTGAGCTTTTGAATGGCGGCCTGCAAGGCCCTGCCTTTTTCTTGAGAAGCTGGCAAACCTGTGGGAAAGAAACGTAGAGGAGGAGGCAACAAGAAATCTATCTTGTAGCCTACTGCCACCAGGTCCCTTACCCATGCGTCCTGGCATGACCTGGCCCAAGCCTGATGGTAAAACAGCAGCTGGCCCCCAACCCTGTGTTCCGGACAGGGACTGGGAGAATCATGCCGAGGGCTTTGAGGTAACCTTTGCATCCAAGATTGGAGCGCTGGCTGAACCTCTGCCTTTTCCTCGGAAGCCTCTGGAACTGGTAGCCGTTCCCCTAGACCTACCCCTGAATCTGGGGGTGGGCCGAAATGACCGAAAGGACTGCCCTCCAGAAGTTGGAAAGGACCTACGTGGGGGAGGGGCTGCTGTAGGCAGGAACTGAGACTTACCCCCCGTAGCCTGTGAGATCATCTTGTCCAGCTCTGGACCAAAGAGCGCCTCACCAGCAAAGGGTAATGCTTCCACCGCCTTCTTGGAGTCGGCGTCTGCATTCCACTGTCTCAACCAAAGAGTACGGCGAGCTGAAACTGAGAGGGCAGAGATACGAGCCGCAAGCATACAAACATCTGAAGAGGCTTCTACTAAGTAACCTGCAGCCTCACGTATGTGTTCCACTAAGAGCAACATATCACTTGCCCCTGGGTCTAGAGAGGAGGCCACCTGGGATGCCCATACCTTCATGGCCCTATTGACCCAGCAGCCCACTTGTGCTGGCCTTTGTAAAAGACCAGCGGCTGAATAAATATTCTTCAGGGCACTCTCTAACCGCCTATCAGACACATCTTTAAGGGTAGAGGCTCCAGGAATGGGCAACACTGTCTTTTTAGACAAGCGTGATACTGAAGAATCAACAGCAGGTGGCGTTTCACATGACTTCCTAGCATCCTTAGGAAAGGGATAGGCAGTGAAAAACCTCTGGGACACCTGAAACTTTTTGTCCGGGTGTAACCAAGCTTTTTGCAAGTGGTCATCCAGCTCCTCTGAGGCTGGGAAATATGCAGACTGTTTCTGCTTTTTAGCAAACACTGAGGGGCGCGCAGCAGGCCTCTCTTCTTCCGTGACATTGAGGGTTAACCAGACTGCTTGTATTAAGTCCTCTAGACCCTGAGAGGGGACATCAGTGTCCTGTATCAGAGGAGCCTCAGGCTCAGCCTCATGCTCATGAAATTCACCCTCCTCTAGAGCTGGCATGTCATCATCTGTATCATCTAACAGAGGGACCTGAGGAAAAATCCTATTAGCAGAAGCCAGTCTAGAGGGAGGGGGTGTAGAGGGGTCTGCATGTAATGCTCTAGACAGACCCTCCACGGCAGAGGTTAATTCTGCCTGCTGATCCCTGGCTGCAACCCTATCTTGTCTGGCCGAAGATAACTCAGAAGCTAGCTGAGAAATCACTGTGGACAACTGGGAAGCCCATACAGGCATATCCTGCCCCTCCGTTGAAGGAGGGGGGCTGGAGCTGCAGCACATGAGGGACATAAAATGGCGCCCTCCGCGTGTGGGGTGAACTTAGTGCTGCACTTCTTGCAAGCAATCTTTTTAGTAGCCCCACCGGCCATCATACACTCATCAATCTTTCACAGAGAAGAGAAGAAGGTGCAAATACCGGACAGGAGAGGAGGTATAGAAAAAAGCAGAGTCTGCCACAAGCCAGAAACGCGCACTGTATATAAATATAACTTGCGCCGGCTAAGGGACCTTTTTGGACTCAGTCCAAGCCGCCCTGACCTCCTATGTCCCGCTGTGACTCACTGAACCAGGGTCACCGGCACTTCACAGACACCTCGAGGGAGCCGCGGATCACGCTGCTGCTTCAATGGCTGCCGCACCTATGAAGAAGGAGGAAGCGGAAGTACCCAGCATGCCGCGCTCTACTCCGCTCACTAATGGCGCTGTATTTAAAAGTGCGCTGCCGCGTCTTTTACACTGAATCCCCCGCTAACGGGGGATCAGTGCTATACTTACCCCTGCCTTGGATGTCGGGTGCGGCGTGCTGACTGGTCCTCGAGGCGCGCTGCAAGCAGCGGCGACGGGACCTCAGGATCTGTGGATCCTGCAGCCAGGTACCGGAGGCAAGCTGCATGCAGCTGCGACCGGACCCGCCGACAGGGCCCTCGCCGCAGGCAGGTAGGGACAGGGGGCTAACCTGCCTGTCCTCTTGCTGATTGCAGATCATAAATTATATTAAAAAATAAAAAAGCCCAGGAGTGAGCATTGAACGCACCCAGCTCCCGCAGGGCACATGCTAAGACTGCCTAGGAGAGGAAGTAGAAGGGGAGGAGTTAGTCACTGTTAATTTATTCTAAAGTGCCCAAGCTCCCTGTGGTCGCCTTCTATTCCCCACTGTAACTCTCCAGTGTCACCTAGTGGAGGAAAGAGAAAAGAAAAAACACTGAAGGTGTTAAACTACCCAGTGCTAAACTGTATATCACTGCAGCTTTTCCATAAGAAGATGGTCTCATTTATAAATGGCTTACCTGCTGTATGGTACAGTATATGAAGTACTACTTATGCATGTGGGAAGTATGTGAATGTTGAACATTTGGACTTACTCTGGCTGGCCCGACTCCTACAAACATCTCTAGGAACTCTGATCCATTGACTGTGATGAAAGGTACACTGGCTTCCCCAGCTGTGGCTTTTGCCAAAAGGGTTTTGCCTGTGCCAGGCGGACCTGTGAGGATGGCACCCTGGAAAAAGTATACATTATAATCAGTTCAGTCCTCTGAAAACATCAAATTCTAAAAATAGAGTAATAATAACACAGGATATGGAAATAAAAAAACAAAACAATTCTCACAATAGCATTACAATGCGGAACCATATAAATAAAACGATAATAACAATAATAATAACAACAACAACAACAACAGTGGCAACAAAACTTCTTAAAGGAACCAATGACAGATCAGCACAATGCAGTCTAAATCAATTCCTAATCGCCTCCTATTGGTCACAAGGAGTAGTTCATTTTTCATTAAAAACTTTCATTAGGCTCTCTTAGGTAAGATTTCTTTGCTTGGAGTTGCAAGCACTAGCTATCCCTGAATATAGCACCATTTAAAGAGACTTTTCGCACAGAGTACTTCCTAATCTCCTTTAGCTGCTGGTGCCAGAGCTTTGCCAGCACCAGTGCATGAACAAGAAGGGAGTTTGGTACTTGTGTAATTTCACGGCGGCAGTTACGTAGTCAGCGTAGCGTCCCTGTCAGAATTAGCGTAGTGTTCCCGAGGTCACTTAAGTAGTTAGCGTAGTCAATCTAGCGTCCCTGTCAGAGCGTAGTGTTCCCGTGGCCAGCGTAGTTAGCGCAGTCAACGTTCCTGTCAGAATCAACGTACCGCAGCACGGGTAGCCGGAGCTTACATAGTTTGCATAATCAGTCAGCGTTACGCAGTTAGCGTAGCCAGTCAGCATTCTGTCACCATTTCATTGCGTCAGTTATGGCTGGCGAAGCATTAACCATCTTTAACCTGCCGCAGACGGAGGAGGAGTCTGAGTTTTTACAACAACACCACTTGCTGCCAGAGACACAGACCTGTGTCAATGGGCATCCTATGAGGCTTATTGTAAAAGGATCAGATGTGGCGCTGCCACATAAGAAGCTGTGGCAAGAAGGTCTGCACAATGGTTTCACGGATGTCACCTGACATTTATGACCCTTCTGTGCTTTATATGTTCTTGGGCAGAGGATCTGACAAGCATTACATTTTGTGAGCGCCACCTAATGATTTCCCCCCAAAAAAGCTGTGATTTAGAATAACCTTATGCAGGAGGCATGTACACCCAATTCGATGTCGCAGCCCCAACGCCGGATTGGCGGGGCCTGGCAAAATTGTTAAGGTGGATGAAAGTTTTTGTCCAGTAAAAAATCATGTTGGACACGTCCTGCCACAGCAGTGGCTCTTTGGAGGCATATCCTGTGAGGCAGGTGAATGTTTCGTAACACCAGTGGCAAGCCATGACGCCAGCACCCTGATGTCCGCCATCCAGACATATATTGAACCGCGTACCACCATATAATCTGGCGCGGGTACTACACTCAACAACTTGAGCAGGCGGGGTACGATTTGAAGGGAATGCAGAAATTGAAGAATGACTTTTTATGGTTTCTTGGATTTATTTGATATTATTGAACATTGTTCATTGTTTTTTTTCTTCTTTATTGTTCACTAAAATCCAGTTACCAGTTAACACATGTCGTCATTACTGTTTCAGATGTACGATATGCCAGGTGTGAATGGTTTCTTTAAAACTACAGCAGCCCGAGTGTGGCGAGCGCACGCGTTATGAGTCCTCCAGATCTGTTCATACCCACAATGGTGTGGACTTGAATTTTTTAAAGTGTGGCGAGCGCAGCGAGCCCGAAGCGTGGGGACACGGAATACATGTCAAGTAATCCGCTGTGCTCGTCATGCTTCGGGCTCGGTGGCTCACTGCATGAGCAGGTCGGGAGGATGCATAACATGTGCGCTCGCCACGCTTCGGGCTGGCGTGGATAGTGGGGGTTTGAAAAGGAGGCATTTGCCAGTATGTAACATGGAGCACTGGTAAATGCTTCCTTTATTGTTCAGGAGACGCACTTTCAGCACAAGACGCATGTGCTACCGAAGAATACAAGGGTCAGGGACAAAATGCCTCTGACCTGAGAGCGCTTGGTAGGTTATGCTTCCTTAAAGCAGCTGCTTGGATGGGGGTGGGTCGGTCCCCAAAGAAACACAAAAATGAGATCAAAACTAACAGAAAGCAGCGCTGGGAATTAATGATGGGTGAATCAATGCATTAAAAAATAAAAATTTCATAAAAAGTACAAATTGAATAAAGAACATTCACAATAAATGACATTCACAATAAAATGTGCTACCGAACCTCTAACCCCGTCTCCCTAAAGCGGGACACAGGCAGGGTTGCTGTACCCTGCCTCAAAAATTACTGAGACGCACAAGCAGATGGAGCGCCTCTCCGCCGGTGCCCGCTTGATCGCCTCTCTGCCGGCATCCGCCAGTGCAGGGGATCTGGCGGTTACCAGGGCTGTGTGAGGCGCTCACTAATGTTGACAGGGATGCCAGGGACATAGCTGCAGCTGACTATGCAGGGCTGCCGCGGAGACACAGACTACTACGCTGACTACTCCAGGCAGCCGTTGGGGTACGCTGAAACGTAGCTTAGACGGCTGCCGTGAAACTACACAAATGTCGTGAGTTTAATCAAACATATCACATCACTTATGCTGCTTTCAGACCGCATACTGGCTTTGACCCTGTATTTGAAAACGTTTCCAAAACGGGTCTGCCAGATAAAACCCCTTTCACACCGCAGCTCTTAAACGGTATATTACCGTTTAAGTGCCGATTTTTTGACACTGGCAGTCCCGTGTTTTGGAAACTTTCCAAATACAGGGTCAAAGCCAGTGCAGCCTTCAGCCCTCCCCTCCGTGCAGCTCCCCCCTCCCGCGTGTCCCACACCCCTCCCCCCCCCCCCCCCCCCCCCCCCCCCCATGTTGACCTACCCCCCGTGCAGCCGGTACCTCCGTTGTGGATCCCGGCACTGCAGTTCAGTATGGTCGGAAGCACTTATGAAAAAAAGTGTCTTTCAGAAAATGGCTGCCCCATAGGAAAACCTGTTTAAAAAAAACTGTCTTTCATATGGGGGCAGCCATTTTCCAAAAGTCACTTTTCTTATAAGAGGGAGGGGTGTCGACACGCGCGGGGCGGCTCCAGTGCTGTGAATATTTAATGAGCGCTCATTAAATATTCACTGCGCTGAATTTAGGACCCAGCTCATTGGCTGGGTCCTAAATACCGTTTCAGACCCGATTTTGAGCCTAAAATACCGGTTCTGAAACGGGTAGGACCCTGCATTTTAACCGGTTAGAAAAAACGGTATTTTCTAACCGGTTAAGTGGTCCTGCACCTTTCAGACCGCACAGATTACCGTTTTAAAACGGTAAAAAACGGCAATATACCGTTTACAAAGTGCGGTCTGAAGGGGCATTATGGAATCAAGCCTAAAAGAGGCCTCATTATGGCTGCAATGTAGGCTACAGTAGGTCTCTCTGTTTTTTATATACCTTCAAACGTAAAGATAATAGGGATATCAAGGAACATTTCATTGTGTTGTTTTTACTCGAGTATTCAAGAGTAACAAATGCAATAACACACCAGTCTAATATGTTTCCACAACATTTAAATAAAAAAGCAATATTATCACAGGAGCCCCAAATACCGAGCATATATTGCAACCTTACCCTTGGAATCTTTGCACCCCAAATCTTGGTATTGCTTTGGATTTTTCAGGAAATTGACAAACTCCATAATCTCTAGTTTCGCCTCCTCACACCCTGCCACATCCTTGAACTTAACATCAATTTCATCCTTTAGCACTTTGGCAGTTGTCTCTCCCACACTAAAGAGACCACCCATCCCGCGGCCTGTTCTTCCTCCAGCTGGGCCTCTTCTCAGGGTGTATATGAGGAAGCCCAGGATGAGGAAAGTTGGGAGGATGTTTAGGAAAAAGGAGCTAAAGACAAGAAAAAAAATAAGATATGGGTACAACATAGAGCCATGCTATGTACGTTAAGCAGAGAATGATGAGTCCCATTTCCTGTACACCTTCTATTGGTGGTAAGAAAAATGCACAAAGCTTTCGGCTTAGTCCTTGCATAAAAGGTTCTACAATACCAAGATGACCAGTAAGCAATTAAAAACATGTTTCCTGATTGTAGTAGAAATCCCTAATTGCAAAATGTACACACTGCATCTGAGCCCATCTGAAAGATATAGGGCAGTATTCAATGACGCCGGCAAGGGGGTTTGTGTGGCGAGGACGGCTGCTCACTGTATTCAATGTTCTGGGGAAATCCTCGCCACCAGAGGATGGCAGGATTCCCTTAAATGCTGCAAGCCTGCTGCACTTTGTGGCAAGCCCCTCCATTTTGATGGCAGCACTCACCGTTTCCACGTCGCTGAAAAGAACCAGTGAGGTGGAAATGGCAAGTGAAGGGGGGGGGGGGGGGGGGGGGGGCAGTTGAATACTGATGGTGAGCTATCGGCACTGCTCGATGTCATAGCATTGAATACGCCCCATAGAGTAGCATCCTTTTCTAATGGCAGACTCAGCAAAACACCACTCTGCGTGTAATACAGATACTGGGCTGGAAGTAGTTTTAAAAAAACACATACAAAAGTTGCATAAGCAGCTAAACGGAACTTGATGTGAGGAACAAAAAAACTTGCTTCATCATTGCAGTTCATTAACAGATTAAGACTCGTTTGCACACAGATCTACACATTTCTCATATCAAATTTATTAGTGCAACTTAACCAAGCAGTTTTTATTGCTTCCAGTTACTTTATTTCTGTAAATAAAAAGCAAGTTTGGCACGGCTGTACTAATTAGAACAGATGACAAAATCAATAGGTGTAAAAGTAGATTTTTGAAATATAGAAAAGATGTTTCAACCTATAGTTACTAGGAAGTGACTCGCTGAATAATTTAATGAGGAAGGGGCACTTCAGCTGCAGTAAAGAACAAAACCTTAGGGCCCAGACATCCCAAATATTAGAATTCTATAAATGTAAATGAGAGGGACATTAATCTTACCCGTCACCCTCAACTGTATACACCACAGGCACTCTGTTCTCAGGCTCTATACCAAACTCCTGCTGCGCAGTTTCCAAATTCCGCTCAAAGGTTGTCCACGCTGCCAATATTAAACCAGACATATTTCTATATGTAAAAAAGAAAATGCACAACATATGACAAACTAAACAGCTCAGATGACAGGAAGCCTAACAACTGATCCTGGCTAGATTTAAAAGCATTACATATGGTAAATGCTGCGGTAAAGACACGGTAAAACAAACACTTACATTAAAATAATATTCAAGTTAACTGATGGGAACTTCCCCGCAGAGTAAAGCCCCGTACACACGATGGGCTTAAGCACGACCGCTTCTCGGACTTTTGGCTAAGATCAAGTTACTGTAGTATCTGTTCTTATTAGTGGGTATGGACTGTCCTCTGGCAGAGAATAGAGAAAGGCTGGACTGAGTAGCTGCTCCGATGGGTGGAGGGTGTGGGACCCCTCGTGCCTGGGAGTGGTGAAAAGTCTGGCTGAGTACCTTCACCTCTGCCAGTGGTAGGAGGTGTTGTTTCCGTAAACCCACTGGTAGTAGGGGGGGGGGGGGGGGGGGGAGAACTTTGGGCCTAGTAGTTTGGCTCTCTTGACGGGGTTCGTAGCCCCCGAAGAAGAGACAGTGAAAGGCTCAGTCTAGTATTCATTCCCAAGGAGTGGAGAAAGGCTGGGACTGAGTAGAGGGCTCCCATTCCAGAGGTTCGTTGCCTCTGATGGGAAGACCGCGAAAGGCCCAGCTTAGTATCTTAACCTTGGGATCGGAGAAACACTGAGACTGAGTAGATTGCTCTTCCGAGGGGGCCTCAACCCCTAAGGGAGTCATTCGAAAAGCCCAGTGGAGTACCCATTCCCATGCCAGGGGCTGGAAAGTGCCCTACGATGGGAGCAGAGAAACCTTAGTCGGATGCTGATCGGTCAGCTGCCTGGAGTCCAAGCTGCACTGTGCCCCCGGGGAAACTCGGGGGTGCCAAACCTGCACGGGTGTTCCCAAAAAATCACCTTGCAAAAGCATGGCACTTGCACTGCGCACTTCTCCCTCTAGGTTAGGTTGACCATTTTCTCGCAACTTGTCTGAGAGGAAGCTGCAGTTTGGGGGGTGGTAACCTGCCGTTTTCTGAAAATCCGCAGGAGTGCTCAGCGTTTTCAGGGAGGGAGTGTACCGCGAGCTTCGGCCTTGATCAGCCGATCTGTCAGTTGTGGAAGGGTCAGAGTTATGCATATTTGCACAGACTGGAAAAATCATAATTGAGTTGCGAATGGATTTGCAGCTGGAGGCTGATCAGCCAACCATACGCAGACTTGAACAGGGCGGGCTTTCACTCTGTCTGGCGGCAACTATCTGATCACATGGATCTGTAAAAATCGCACCATCAGCGATCAGGTCCGAATAGCCCCCATAATTCTCTGCAGAGCTTATAGTGCCGAATTTCCATTTTGGTTAAATAACTTCACCTGTAAATTCAAATGTAATTTTTTATTTATTTTTTTAAATGTGCCAAATGTATCAAGCTTCAAAAAGTGATAAACTGGAGAGTGATGAACAACCAGTTCCTACCTGTCATGTTACAGGCAGAGTTTTAAAAATGACAGATAGGAGCTAATTGGCTGGTCACTATCACTCCATTTTAAATCACTTTTTGAAGCTTGATACATCTGGCCCAAAATGAAATTGAAAGAGGTTGTGATGCTGTTTACTGCAGCTAAATGTTTATAGGGATGACGTGCTGTTAATTTCCTAACCCTGGTCTCATTAAGATGTACTGAAAAAATTGCGACGTTGAGTAGTGTCAGCTGCAGATTGCCTGGAATAGGAGAACTTTAATTAAAACACACTGAAGGTCTAAACAGAACACATTTTAGACCAGGGATGGGGAACCTTTGGCCCTCCAGCTGTTGATGAACTACACATCCCAAAATGCACCGCTACAGTTTTGCTATGCTAAAACTGTAGCAAAGAATTCTGGGATGTGTAGTTCAAGAACAGGTTGGGGGGCTGAATGTTCCCCATCTCTGTTTTGGACCTATAGTTACAAGATGAAAAAGAAAAGTCTTACCCCTTCCATACTTGACTTTCCAGGAGTAAGGACAACTCTGACAAAGTGCTTATTTACTACCTGAAGGCGGTCCACCTATGTATGAGAAGAAGCATTTGCATTAGCTCATGGGAAGGTACTTCTGCAAAAAAAAAAAAGTTGAATTTGTAATCACACGTTGTATTTGGGGGTTACTCTAAGAACTCAGATATTTAAAGGCAGCATCAATTAGTCATGGGGTTTGCTCAAGGGTAAATGCCATTAAATTTGAGGCCGCATCCATGCATGTTTTAAGCACCAATGGATGCACAATTTTTACTCACAGCATCACGAACCCTGGGCTCTACCTAAACTGTATACACCCCTTAAGGTGCCCATATGACGTCATGCAGCATTGTTTGGACACCTGATACCCTGGCAAGCCACCAGAACTTCCCAGCGGCAGGGACACATGCGATCCGTTGTGATGGATCACACGCGTCCCTGCTTCCCGACCTCCCTGGCCACCAGGAGGGAGGTCCCAGGACGGGTGGTCGGACGGGCAGCAGGTCCGACCACCCGGTCGGGCCCGATGCACACGGGACCGCAAATCGGACCAGACGGCATGTCAGGGAGAGGCGATTTGGTCCGATTTAACGGCCCGATTGGTCGCAATCGGACCATATCGCCTCAGTGTATGAGCACCTTTAGTGTACAGTCACTTTCTGCTGAATGCTCCAAAACAGCTGCTATGGCTTTGAGACTTAATAGCCTACAAGCTGCAGGCAGCCACAACATTTCTGCAATTTAGCTGCTACATTTAAAGTGGACATTTTTGAAACAAGCAAAACCCGGTGGATTCAAATAGATGCTTTAATCCTACTGCCTAAATCACAGAACAATCACAGGTTATTACATTTACCTCCTGGGCAGATGAAGAACGTCATCTACTCTGCCCACCACTCACAGCAAAAGGTGGAAACGACCTTACTGTTCAAGATTTCATTTTCCACATTATTTGAAAATTAACAGTGGGTGGTAGATCATAGGAGTATTACAAGGACATTAGAACAAACCCATTAAGCTGCTTCTTTACTTTCCAAACTGAATAAAACATCAATGCTAATAAGCGATAATGGGAATGGATCAACAGGGTCTGGTAAATCTGTGCCCCTTTGTAACATGACCAAGTGTTGTGTGTAGAATGTTGCACATTGTCAGTCTAAACTTTCTGTTCACACACCTTAACTCAGACCAACACAAAAGGAGCTCTCTCCCCACTTACCATGCCTTGGGATAAGTAGTTATTCACAAAATCCTTCCACGTGATCTCCACAGGAACCTTCCTGAAGAAGACGTAGTAAGTGGCAGCAGCCCAAAATCCTGTGCATGCTATGAAATAGTATCGGAACTGATTATCATCCCACGGAACTTCTCCCTGCAAATCAGAGATGAAGAGCGCACACATGTGAAGATCAAAACATACAGTACAGACTTCATGAATGAATGTAGCACATAACATTACTTGCTAGCTTGAAGCGATACAGTGCTGAGCACAAGTGCATTCATGCACAAGGGAAATTTGAATCTACGTGCTCGTACCTCATGCTTGGAGAGACAATAACATACTACTCAATTGGGTAACACTCAATTATAATTCAGATGGAGCTGCTCTCATCGGAGTGGTTCCCAACGTGCCAATCAGGGCAATTCGGTGCAAATGAGGCAGTGGCGCCCCATTCGCGGTAATGGACACGTGACCGTGTAAGACGCACATGTGTCCCTGTCCCAGCGAATAGCACGCATGGCAAGTCTAAAGCGGTGTACACACCCAAAAGATTTATCTAAACAAGCTGTCTGGTGGAAACAAATATCTTGTATGGGAGAGCAAAGGACAAGCAACCATTTGCTCCAGATTTTGAAAAGCATATAATGGCCATTTAGCCAAATCAGATACATTTCTTTAAAAAAATAAAAATAAATTGTTTTTAGATGTTTTTCAGCATATGGGAGCAAAACGGTTGATCGTCACAAGCTCCCATACATTACCAGATATTTGTTTACACCAGACAGATTGGACAGATAAATCTTTGTGTGTACCCAGCTTAAAAATTACATATGTAAAGAATAAAAACATATAAAACCATCAAACTAAAGGAATGCCTATTCTTAAGTTTATGAATGATATTTATAGTAGTGTTAACATTTATTTATATAGCACTAACATTCCATTGTTTTTTACAACTGGGACAGACATAAGGTACGAATACCTAGATCACAAGCTTGCAGTCTATAGTACAAATCTAAAATGAGCAACACAAGATAAGAAAGTAACTTATTCACCATTTTATCCCCTACATTTTGTAGTGATTTCACAAATGCATTCCTTAAACATTCTACGACATGCATAAATACTGAGTAACTTTAAACTCTAAAACACAAGCTTATGTCTTCAAACTTTAATACTAGAATTGGTAAAGGTCAAATTACAAGTTAGTTTTCTCTAACGCTTTGTACAGCACAAAAACAAAAAAAGCCAACCTTTTGCATTCTTGACCACCATTCATCTTTTTTCCCACCACCCTTCCCGCTTTTGTTGCCTCCTGCCCCTCCTCCCGAGTCACCATTTCCACCTGAGGAAGATTTCTCATTACGCTTAGAATCTGACAAGAAAAATAAATAAATAAATAAATAAATAATAATGCAGGAATCACACTTTGCAGGAACAGAAATCAAGACGACAATGAAAAAAAGGAATAATGTACAGATAGGACTGCTCTCCCCCTTGCCTCCCCATATCACTGTAGCTGACGGGAGCTGGTGATGAGAGCGGCCCCATCTGTATGACAATTCTAGCAGAGATTACAAATGAACTAACTGTACATGTGAAAAACACTAAAACCACTGCAGGTTGGGCCAAGTTCTTTATCCTTCCTCTCAGGGGGTGGCCCCCTATTACACCACATATCTTTCTCCCTCTATTATGATATACCGCATTTAACTATCTGGGCGCATAGTTGTCTAGTGACATGCAAGAATATGTTCCAATGAATGTTCACGCTGTTTTCATATTTAAAGGACAAGATTGGGTCGTGGCGTAAACTTACTATTACACTGACTGGGAGAGATAATTTAATTAAAATCATAGTTCAACTCAAGTTTCTCTATATACTTCATCAGGCCCAGATTTATCATCATCATTTACATTTTCCAAAACCGCAACAAAATGATTTCCTCTCTGATCTGGATGGACAAAAAGCCTCACATGCAGATGTACTTAGTCCCATCATGCCTTGATGGAATGCTAAAACTATGGCAAGGCATGCTGGGAAATGTAGTTTCACAACAGCTGGAGGGCCACAGTTTGGACATGCCTGATCTAAGATATCTGGAGGCCTGGCTCTTCCTAATTTTAGGCTGTATTACTATGTGGCTCCAGAACTCCAGACTCCATCCTGAGCCTTTTGGTTTCTGAGGTGATGCATGGTCACACGCCACTCCAGGCCCTACTAGGATCATTCTAGACCATATTCTTTATCCTAGTTACATTAATATTGCCTTCTGTTTGGTTTATACTGTACTAGGAGCCCATGGTGTTTTGGATGTGCGATGTGTACAAGGGTTACAATGTATTATAATTTATTTACTTTTTTCCCTGCATTTGTTTTATTTTTTATATTCTTTGACTATTATCTTATTTCTGGGTGTGTTCCTATATAAAGATATAAATGGGATAGTGTTACCTGTTAGATTTAAAAAAAAAAAAAAAAAACAACACACACACACACTGCAGGCGGTTAACACACCTGTAATCAGTCAAAGTCATAATTTTTTTTTATTTTTTTTAGAACGCCACTTGAGTATAACAGTAGATAGCTTCACTTAAAATCATTGTGGATGCAACAGATACATAATAGCATATATTCTGTAACAGAACCACCTGCTGCCATTATTGGGTGTAAATGCAGACAAGACAATTACAGACGTTTACCTTTTGCCTCCCCTTTGGAATCATTTGCTTTCTTGCCATTTTTTGTGTTGGGAAAGTATTTCTCAAAACCTGGACAAAGAATAAGAGACTGTATTAATTTGTGTACTTTTAGGCAACAAGCGCCAGTCACCTTTTACAGTGTACTTGAATACGATTCTTACAAAACCGGCTCACAAAAAAAGCAACACTACATTTCATGCACAGGAAAGGCGTTGATGTATCAAGCAGTTAAAAGAGTGGAAAAGTTGCCCATAGCAACCAGTCAGCTTCTGCCTGTCTTATTTTTAATTTACTTCTTTATTTAATTTTTTCCACATTAAAAGTTATAATATCATCCTTTAAAAAGATTTGTGGTACATTCTAGAATAGATTATCTATCTCAGACCATCTCCTTCCCAAGGTGACACACACCTCCATACATGACATTATTATTTCCGACCATGCCCCTATTTTGCTATCCATTTGGTTATCTTTGCCCCAATCCTTTACTAGATGCTGGCGGTTTCCATCTCATCTTTTCCATTCTAATGATTTTCTACTGCACTTAAAACAATTTTGTCTTAACTACACCACAGATAATTCCGCACACACAGATGACCCCCCATTATTTTGGAACGCCTCTAAGGCAGTACTCAGAGGCCACATTATGTCCTACGTCCACTCGACACGCAAACGATTCACTCTCCGTCTAAAAGAATTGAGTAGGACCCTTACTGACACCTATAGAACTTATAAGAGATCTGACACCCCTGCTAACAAAGAAGCATACCTTTCTTCTAAATTGCTCTACAATACCTTCCTTACAGAACAGGCCCAGACCAAACACAATTATTTCAGAAACATGCTGCATAGATTTGGAAACAAATCTGGCAAACTCCTGGCTAACTTAATTAAAGGGCCACATTCCCGCACATGGGTTAACATGATTAAACAATCAGGAACAGTTCTTACAGACCCCAACGACATATGTGCCGAATTTATGAGCTTTTATAAGTCCCTATACTCAGTAGGTCCTGATGACACAGCTGAAAGTGAATCCTTTCTGAAGGCCACTAACTTACCCACACTTTCACAGGAAGAAAGCGATATGCTAGACAGACCCATTACGGAGGAAGAAATCTGTACTACTATTAAATCTCTCCCTAATGGTAAAAGTCCAGGCCCGGATGGCTTTGGCGCTGAATTTTACAAACTACTCCGCTCGGAAATCTCCCCGACTTTAGCTCTCCTTTTTAACCATATTTTGTCCTCTAAAACATTGCCACTTAACTTTAACGAAGCCAAAATTATAGTTATACCGAAACCTGGAAAAGACCCCTCCCTGGTTGGCTCCTATCGCCCTATCTCCCTCCTGAACCAGGACTTTAAAATCTTAACGAAACTAATGGCCAACCGCCTGCAGAAATGTCTACCACGGCTAATTTCACCTGCCCAGTTAGGCTTTGTGAAAGGTAGGCAGTCCGTGGTGGGCATTCGTGCAGCTATTGCTGCAATAACCCATACCCGTCTCCATCAAACTCATGACAACATCCTACTTAATTTAGATGCCGAAAAGGCTTTTGACCAAATTGCTTGGCCTTATCTCCATAGGATACTAGCACATCAATTATTTGGCGAATCCTTTCGTGCTCTTATTAAATCCTTATATACTGACCCTAGGGCCCAAGTAATGGTCAACAACGTTACCTCCCCCCCTTTTTCTCTTGAAAGAGGGACCCGCTAGGGATGCCCCCTCTCCCTTTTGCTTTTTAATATAGCACTTGAACCACTCCTCCGATATATTTCATCATCCCCCCACTTTCAGGGTATATCTGTAGGCACTAGGGAGCTACGCGTGGTGGCGTTTGCAGATGATGTTCTTCTTTTCCTATCCAATCCTAAACACTCCGTCCCTTACATTATCGATACAATTAATAGTTGTTCATCTTTTGCTGGGTTTTCAATTAATTTCCATAAATCTGAGGCTCTTGCCATTTTTGGACAGGCACGTACAGGATGGTCCACTCCTTTCCCCTTTAAATGGGCCCCCTCCCATATCACGTATCTGGGTATTACTCTTCCAACACACCCCCATGATATATACACATGTAACGTTACTCCGGTTATTCAAAAAATCAAGGCAGAACTTGCTCTGTGGCAAAATCTACCTCTCAACTTTCTAGGTCGCTGTAATCTCTTCAAAATGGCTAGCTTTCCCAAATTATTATACGCTCTACAAATGACCCCTGTCCTACTCACCAAATTTGATTTGTCATCCCTTAATGCCATGATTTCCAAATTTATTTGGAACTCCAAAAAACCCAGGATCAGTCTTTACAAACTAACACAATCTACTCAGAGGGGTGGAATTAACCTACCTAATATTAAATACTACAATTTGGCATGTTTTCTCAGCTTTGCGGTGGACTGGATTACCGAATCCAACATCTTTACAGACACCCTCTTAGACTCCCAACTCTGCTACCCCCTCTTCCTCAGTTTCATTTTACACGCTAAACCCTCTCAATAAAAATCCAGCCAATTTGACAACCCCCTCCTATCCTCTACTATATACGCATGGAGACGCGTCAGGAAATCTTTGCACTTACAGTGTTACGAATCCCCAATCGCTCCCCCTTGTCGGCAATCTAGAATTCCAGAACGGCAAAGCCATGTCCCCCTTTACTACCTGGCGTTCTTCTGGCATTCTATCTCTGCGACATTTACTAAACACCTCACATACACCGCTGACTTTTGACGAAGCCGTGTCACGTTTCCATTTGTTACCACAACATAAATTTGCTTACCTCCAAGCTACACATTACCTACAATCTGTACTCCCAAAGCTATAACCCCAAGATATCACAAACCCTTTTGACTCTGTCATTCGTACTTGTACACACTCCATATCTACTATATATGCACGTATACGCCCTGAACTTGACATTGATTCAGACCTTTCAGGACTTCATAAATGGGCCGCGCAGACCACAACGCTCAACCCTGAAACAATTCTAGACACGTTTCTCCTCAATCTCAAACTTATTCCTGCTAGCTCCTATCAGGAGATGTCCTATAAAATTCTACATAAAGCCTACTTTTCCCCTAAACGTTGTTATCTGATGGGTACTGCTGATTCCTCTGACTGCCCCAAATGCTACTCTCATGAAGCTGACTTATACCATTGTCTATGGTCGTGTCCCCATATCCAAACTTTTTGGAACGCCCTACACAACTTCGCTACCTCCTCACTAAAACTAACCTTCCATTGTAATAAATCTTGCTCGCTCTTTGGGTATGTCGCGGACCAGACCTCTACTCTCAAATATGATAAAAAACTTCTGATAATCCTGTCAGCTGTTGGCAGGAAAGCCATTCTGCAGCAATGGATACATGCTTCGGCCCCCTCCCTGGAGATGGCAACATCTAGACTACTCTTCTTATTCACTATGGATTGGCTGGAGGCATCTCTCCACAAAGAATCCATGACTTCAGGCCTATTTCAATGTTGGGATAAGTACATCCAGAGCCTACCTCTTAGAACAAAAACGGCAATCCAGGCATGCTTCCAGTCTACCTCATGGTATAATTTACAGCTTCTCCAAAATAAAACCCCTGTCGCTATTTAGGTGTCACAATCCACGTACCCTTCCTATCTGTACTCCTCTCCTCTATTTCCCACTCACCTTATTCTCTCTCCTTTCTATCTCTTGCTGGACGGCTGGATCGGTCCATGGATGGGTTGATGGCTTGGAACTCGGAGCGGGCTATTAGTTAGTTGTTTACTTATTTACTATTGCTTAATGTTTTTTTTTTTCTGACCAGTCTTTTATATTGCTGACTATTTTTGGTAACTCCCAGTCTGGAAATGGCCAATACAGCCTACATCTTATGTACAGTGCTGCTGATCGCACATCAATGCTCAACCATCACTAGACTATAACCGGAGTTGCCATGTTGAGCTTCCTTTTTATTTTATGGACATTCTATGGTTATTATTCGTATATTTTTGTGAAAAATTTTAAAATGGAGGATTGCTCCACATTTAATACCTTTACGTCTGTTATCACTACTGTTTGTAACAACTGCAATATGTGAGGATCAATAAAACATATTTTGAAAAACAAAAAAAAAAAAGATTTGTGGTTAACAATGACAGCAATACATCACATAAGTTTACCATTAGTATTTTGCTTTCCTTCCACCTCTCTTTATGGCCTGCCCAGACTTCAATTATTTCTACCATATCCGACCTTATTTCCTATTACTAAATTACCCCTTTTCCTTCCCCCAGTGTTGCATATGTCTCTATTATTCAGTATTCAAAATTCATTTTTGCGCAATTAGATTTTAATATCTATTAAGTTCCTATTAACCCCTTCCCGCCGCAGCCTGTTTTTGCCTTCCTGACAGAGCCCTTTTTTTCAAATCTGACATGTATCACTTAAGTGGGGATAACTTTTTTTTGCTTTTACTTATCCCAGTGATTTTGAGATTGTTTTCTCGTGACACATTTTATTTCAAGTTAGTGGTAAATTTTCGTCGATACAGTCTGTGTTTTTTTGTGAAAAATACCAAAATGTCGTAAAAAAATGGAAAATTTTGCAATTTTCAAAATGTTAAATTTTCTGCTTGTGAGACAAATAATCATACCACTCAAAATAGTTAATAACTAACATAGACCATATGTCTACTTTATGTTTCCATCATTATTTCAACCTCCTTTTAATTTTTTTGGACACTAGGAGGCTTAAAATATGAATAGCAAATTCTCAAATTTTCAAGAAAATTTCAAACACTGATTTTTTTAGGGACCAGTTCAGTTCTGATGTGACTTTGAGGGACTTGTATGTGAGACACCCCCATAAATGATGCCATTTCAAAAACTGCACCCCTCACAGTATTCAAAACAGCATTTTGGAAGTTTGTTAACCCTTTAGGTGTTTCACAGGAATTAAAACAAAGTGTAGGTGAAATTTCAAAATTTCATTTTTTTTGCAGATTTTCAATTTTAATACATTTTTCTAAGGAACACAGTACATTTTACTAGAGAAATGTGACTAAAAATTGATTCCCCCAATTCTTTTGTTTTCATAAATATCCTATATGTGGCCCTAGTGTGCACGTTGACCAAACCACAGGCTTCATAATAGAAGGAGCACCTACTTGATTTTGGAGCCTCCTTTTTATGAGATTTTTTTTTAGGCACCATGTAGGTTTCTAGGCACCATAAGATGCTAAAAGTTAGGAACCCCCCCACAAGTGACCCCATTTTGCAAACTACACCCCTCAGGGAATTCATCTAGGGGTATAATGTACATTTCAAACCCCCAGGGGTTTCACCAATTGTGGTACAACTGGGCAGTGAAAATGAAAAATTAAATTTTTTACACAAAAATGCAGTTCTGGCTCAAAATTTTTCATTTTCACAAGGAATGAAGGAGACAAAGCACCCCAAAATCTGTGCCCCAAGTTCTCCCGAGTACGGCAATGCCTCACATGTGACCAAAAAATACCAGTTGGGTGCATGGCAGGACTCAGAAGGGAAGGAGTGATTTTTGTATTTTGCAGCTCAGATTCTGGTGGAATTTTGGTGGGTGCTATGTCGCATTAGCAAGACCCCCAAAGCACCAATACAGTGGAAGCCCCCCACAAGTGACCCCATTTTGCAAACTACACCCCTCTGGGAATTCATCTAGGGGTATAATGTACATTTCAAACCCCCCGGGGTTTCACCAATTGTGGTACAACTGGGCAGTGAAAATTAAAAATTAAATTTTTTACACAAAAATGCAGTTTTGGCTCAAAATTTTTCATTTTCACAAGGAATGAAGGAGACAAAGCACCCCAAATTCTGTGCCCCAATTTCTCCCAAATACGGCAATGCTTCATGTGTGACCAAAAAATGGCAGGACTCAGAAGGGAAGGAGTGATATTTGGATTTTGCAGCACAGATTCTGGTGGAATGTTGGTGGGTGCTATGTCACATTAGCAAGACCCCCAAAGCACCAATACAGTGGAACCCCCCCACAAGTGACCCCATTTTGCAAACTACACCCCTCAGGGAATTCATCTAGGGGTATAGTGTACATTTCAAACCCCCAGGGGTTTCACCAATTTTGATACAACTGGGCTGTGCAAATGAAAAATTACATTTTTTTTACACAAAAATGCAGTTCTGCCTCAAAATTTTTTATTTTCATAAGGTATGAAGGAGAAAAAGCACCCCAAAATCTGTGCCCCAATTTCTCCCGAGTACGGCAATGCCTCACATGTGACCAAAAAATACCAGTTGGGTGCATGGCAGGACTCAGAAGGGAAGGAGTGATTTTTGGATTTTGCGGCTCAGATTCTGGTGGAATGAATGGTGGGTGCTATGTGGCATTAGCAAGACCCCCGAAGCACGGTGAAATGATGAACCTAATAATCCATAGATGTGTGGTATATTTTAAAACACTCCTTTATACATAGGCTGGGTTTGTCGGGGCAAGTGTCACACTGGAAAATAGTTTGCTTTCTTATTCCCTTTTTATAGCAAACTTTGCACCTTTTTTGTGTCCTGCCCTTTTTTCCAGTGGAGGGGATTTCATCAGGAAAATGCTGCCCTGGTACAATACGGGGGCCAGTACTAGAAGTACTGGGGCCCTCTGCCTGCTGGTTCCCAAATATTAGGCCCTTTATGACTTCCTCTTGAAAGTGCATAAATGTCCCCCTCTGGCTGGTAGAACGGAATAGCACGTTAGCGTTATACAGTGCCATCTGGATGATATACACGGCCAGCTTCTTGTACCAGATTTTTGTTTTCCGCAGGGCACTATACGGCTTTAGTACCTGATCTGAAAGATCCACTCCGCCCATGTACTTATTGTAATCCAGGATACAATTAGGTTTTGAAGTGTGGGTACTGGTACCTCGTACAGGGACGGAGGTGGTACTGTCTCCGTGATTTGTTGTCAGTATAAGGACATCCCTCTTGTCCTTATATTTGACCAACAACATATTTTCGGTGGATTGTGCCCTGCTTTCACCCCTTCTCATTACTTGGGCAATGTGCGTTTTTGGGAGGCCTCTTTGGTTCTTGCGCACAGTACCGCAAGCTGCTGTACCTCTTGAACCAAGGGCCTTAAACAGGGGGATGCTAGTGTAAAAGTTATCCACATAGAGGTGATAACCTTTATCCAGGAAGGGGTGCACTAAATCCCAGACAATTTTTCCACTAACACCTACGAGGGAGGGGGGGCATTCTGGCGGTTCAATTCTTGAATCCTTCCCTTCATATACCCTAAACCTGTGGGTGTACCCTGAGGTGCTTTCACACAGCTTATACATTTTTATGCCATACCTTGCCCTCTTATTGGGAAGGTACTGGCGAAATTTAACCCTTCCTTTAAAATGTATAAGGGACTCGTCTATGCAAATGAATTTATCTGGGATGTACATCTCTGCAAATTTGGCACTGAAATGATCAATGACCGGCCTGACTTTGAATAGCCGGTCAAAGGTGGGATCATCTCTGGGTGGGCACTGTGCATTATCGTTGTAATGCAAAAATTTAAGGATTAACTCAAAACGAGTCCGGGTCATGGCCATACGGTAAAGTGGGGTGCTGTACAGAACATCTGTACTCCAATATTGCCTAATTTCTGGCTTTTTTACTATGCCCATAGGAAACACCAGACCCCAAAACGTCATCATCTCTACTGCATCTACAGGGGTCCACCTAGCAAATGATGACGTGGGGTTTTGAGCAATAAACTGCTGGGCATATAAATTAGTTTGGTCCACCATTAAATTTATAAAATCATCAGAGAAAAATAATTTGAAAAAGTCAATTTCTCTGAGACCTGTGGAATCAAATTGGATTCCTGGGATGGCCAAAAACTCAGGAACCTGGGGCTCAAAATTGTCTGGTGGTGGGGTCCATACGAGATCAATTATTGGGGGGGGGGTCTCAGCTGCTCTACGGGGGCGTCTTTGAGGGGTCCCTCATCACTAGAGGAGGAAGAGGAGCTTAAGATGAATCCTTCAAATTCCCCGCTTGCATCACTGGCTGTGTCAGAGTCAGAGGCAAGCATGGCATATGCCTCCTCCGCTGAATACATTCTTCTGGATGACTGGGATGACATTTGGGATGCCATTTTTATTTTTGTGTTTCTGGTAGTGAAATGTTTCAACACGTGTATAGTGTAGGGGGGTACAAACTTTATTTCAACCCGGGGGGGGTATGTAGTGTGTAGTGTGTATGTAGTGCAGAAAAAAAAAAAAGGTCCTGCGCCAAAAATTGAGCACAGATGTTGGTCAGTAACGTCCGTCACTGAACAGCGCTCAAAGGCAACAGGAATTTGATAAAAAAAAAAAAAAAAAAATAGATCAACCCTGTGCCGAAAAAGCTGATCAGTGATGTACGTCACTGATCAGCGCACAGTGGCCACAGGACACCCACAAAATCACAGTGTGTGTAAAAATTTTTTTTAAAAAAGACCCCACAGCACCCTCAAAAAAAAAAAAAAGGTGATCACTGATGCGACACTGATTACCAGTGAGGGGCAGCAGGTGCACAACCTTTGGTGCAACTGACAGTGCAACTGGCAGCAACTGACAGGTATATATATAAAAAAAAAAACTCTGCACCCCCAAAAAGTTGCTGATCAGCACAGATATACTGATCAGCACAAAAGGGGGGGCAGCAGACAAAATATAGCACTCTCTATCACTATCTCTCTCTATCTCGCTATCTCTCACTATCTATCACTCTATGACACTGCAGCAGCAGCACTGACAGGTATATATATAAAAAAAAAAACTCTGCACCCCCAAAAAGTTGCTGATCAGCACAGATATACTGATCAGCACAAAAGGGGGGCAGCAGACACAAAATATAGCACTCTCTATCACTCTCTGTCACTATCTCTCTCTATCTCTCTATCTCTCACTATCTATCACTCTATGACACTGCAGCAGCAGCACTGACAGGTATATATATAAAAAAAAAAACTCTGCACCCCCAAAAAGTTGCTGATCAGTTAATTTATACTGATCAGCACAAAAGGGGGGGCAGCAGTCAGTTGCACACGCAGCACAGCTGTATATATATATATATTAAAAAAAACCAGCACCCCCAAAAAGTTGCTGATCAGCACAGATATACTGATCAGCACAACAGGGGGGGGGGGGCAGCAGACACAAAATATAGCACTCTCTGTCACTATCTCTCTCTATCTCACTGCAGCAGCACAACACAGGAAGTCACAAGAAGTCACAAGATCCAGGAAGCATCCAGCACGCTACAAGCAGTGATCAGGTAAGTATTTGCAAGGATCAGGTCAGTATATCACGGCAGATACGGTGACCGCACTGCACGCAATTCCAGACCGGAATGGCGTCTGCAGTGCAGTCACCGTTAGTTTAAATCACCCTCCATGGCTGTGATTGGTCCGTCGGTCCGACGAACCAATCACGGCCTTTGGGGGCGGGTGGGGTGACACCAGTGTCACCCTTACACCCCGTGGTGATTGGTGCTGTACTTTACAGCACCAATCACCACCGATCCCTGTGTCACCGGCGAACGTTATTCGCCGGTACACAGAAAACGCTGTAATTGGCTGTTCACATTTGAACAGCCAATCACAGCGATCGCCGACGGGGGGGGAGGCATCGCCGCCCCCCCTGGACATGCTGGGACATGTCTGCTGTCAGGGACAGCAGACATCTCCAAACTGTCACCGCGTCTATAGACGCGGTGACAGTTTAAAGCCATGACGTACATTTATGCCATGCGTCGGGAAGTACATCCCGGCCATGACGTAAATGTACGTCAAATGTCGGGAAGGGGTTAAGTCCCTTGGGTCCCATATGCCTTTAGCCCCTCGTGCTAGATATACATATTTGTATGCTCTATAGTCGTGTAAACCAATGTTTTCCAGTTGGCCACCAGTGGCCCCTCCAATGCCATCTATTTCCTTGCAATGCAAATCTTGGCCAGAGTACATACATTATATTAAAGTATTGTCTATCATATTTATCTAATATCACATTCTCTACAATAGACAGAATGCATGCTGTTGGTTTGGAATACCAGTCATTGATATTATGGCAATCACTGCTGACCAAAACTCAGCCACCTTAGGGAATGTCCATATCAAGTGCCAGAATGTTCCTGTATTTACCATGCACTTAAGGCATCTAGCATCCGATTTCCCTCCATATCTATGCATAAGTTCTGGTGTCATATATGTCCTATGTACCACATATAGCTGTACCAGTTAAAGCCAGCGCACTCTTCAACACTTCACCTGTTATTTCTCCTATTTCATTTTCCCATTTACTTTTCACCCCCGTTAGTCATGCCTGTCATTTTATAGAATGTACTTGATAAATGCTTTTGGCAACTTCCTCAAAGGTCCACTTCTTCACTCTTTTCACTGCCTGACATGCCAACCCCACAGAGTTCTTCAACAGTCATATCTACATCAATTGTTTCCGTAGAAGGTTTGTAGAACTTCAAATAAAGTAAATAATTTTTTTTTAAGTGTCCCTTACTTGTTCAGCTACAGCCATGAAACCTACCTTTAGGGGGCTGAGAGCTAAACCTCCTATAAGTAGCAATGATATTGGCCAGGAAACTGTTCTTGCCTGATGTAGTTGCCTGGGTATGAATCTGAAAGACATAATTAGTTCATTTTAGTAGGAGACTACTCACTGGCTTACATACACAATTGCGGAATGAAAAGTCTAAAGCTGAGTAAACAATATATGATCTGCATTAACAATATGCGTTATAATAATATCCTCATGCATATCGTTCAGTGTGTACCTACTATCGTGATCAATGTGCGCTCCCGTGGATCGTTAACCCAGATTGTCTGAACATACGGTCCAATCTGACGATATCGCCAGTGACTGCATGTTCGGTGGAGGCCTAATGACAGCACTGAACGTTATCGTTAGCAATATCATTCAGTGTTTACCCACGGCTCATTAGTTTTCGCAGCACCGATGATATCAGTACCGGCAGTGGCACATATTGTACACCTTTAGGTTTATGAAAGGTAAAAAAAAAATAAAAAAAAAAAAAAAAAAAATTATAATCATCTTTGCTTCAAAGCATAAGATACTAAAAGCACCTCCCCTCATGCCAAGTTTTTGTATATTGACATGCGGGGTTGCAAGCAAAATCTGTGAACCCGGAGACAGTATAAAACCACCAACTATTTTTATGTTACATTTAGCTTTACAATATGGAAAGCAAGGAATACCTTAATGAAAAGTAAAACACTCAATTTGAGGCTAATCTTTACACACATCAGTACTAAACTATAGACCAATATATGCATATTTTACAGAAACAAATCAAGATTCTCCTTGTACTCTATAGATCAGCACTACCTGCCCAAATACACTGCAGTTACATCTGCGACATGGAGACAGGACAGATTTATCCAGGCTAAGCTGCCTTAGAAAGCGCTGCTCCATAGACCTCTTGTGGTACATTCAAGTAATACATTACACAAGACCTTATGTAAGCCACAAAACCTTATGCAAGCCATATAAAAAGGTCTATCAGTGCTATAAAGGGCTTAATTGCATCACTATGATCTATAATTCATGCTAGGTTGTTTTAGCAGGGCCAGATTTTAAAGTGGCAAAATGTATCCTGTTCTAATAGTGGCACACTGCTAAAGCATCCTGACCTGTGCCATTTCCTATTGCTGCCTAATGCACATAGCATCTAGTATTCATATTAAGGGGAAAGCACATCCATAATTGCTGAGGCACGCCCCAAAAAGAGAGGCAGATGGGGCCAAACCCAATAGTGACACGATGGTGCCGCGCCCCCTGACCCTTTTTGGACGTGTACAGCGATACTATGCCCCCCCCCCCCCCCCCCACAATAAACACCCTGTCCACACCCTAGTGGGAACACTAATGATTTTCACTCTTTTACAATCTATTATAGCAAAGACTTCAATTTAGTAAATCATGCACATTTGTCAATAGTCTATGGAGTCTTATTCATTTCACTACATTATAAAACAAAAAAGCTGCACCATGTCATTTCACCAAATAAATATACTTTTTTAAATATATAATTAAAACATACAAAGATGACATTTTCAATTGCCACTCCTACTGGCAACACAATCATACTGCATAGGGACCACTTAAAATGAATGTGAACAAACTTACTATTAAACACAGGCATTAGGTAAGGTTTATGTATGTGGGTTTTGTTTATTTCTAGTCAGACATCCTGTCATCCCCTCTACAAGTCAGCATGGAGGACACCCCTGTAAGATTCCTAGTCATCATTGAGACATGACTGATGCCATAGAACAAGAATATCCCTTTCAACACAGGTTATTGCCATGGTAACCAGTCGCAGCTCAGTGTTGAAGAGTCCCTGTAACCTGGGATTTCAACCTGGTTAGCATACTGGGCTCAACACAGGAAGGTCCCAGGTTAGAGGGCAGTGTGGATGGGTAACCTTGGTTATACAACATGGATCTTGCTCAAACCTCATGGCACTTTAAGAAGAGGTGATCTCAAAGCGCCGGCAAAGTAGTTAAGACTTCATCTGTGTGGAGTGTGAACAGCGCCAACAAGGAAATAAACAAGATTAGTTACGCACAGTAAAAGAGGTCTATATTCCAAGTCTGACCTAGCTTGGAACCACGTTACAAAATCCTTGGTCAGTCCTATAGTTTTGGTCTGAAAGGGGTAAACTGACAATAGCACACCTCTGCCTCTTTGACAGTAGCACATTGTATTTACTTATTTATGTTTTAAGTCAGTGACTGGACACCTATTTTATCTATCTCTACCCAAGAAGAGCTAACTGCTGCAGATAGCATACATCATATACACTCACAGTACTATTCTATAAACTGGGACACTCTACCAGGCGACTTGCAGACTTAAAGTAGGCAAACAGTACCTGTAAAGAATAAGTCATGACTGTCCCAGTTTAACGGGATAGTGTGGTGTATGTGATATGTGTGTGTGTGTTATCCATCCAGGACTATAAAGCAGAGGGCATTTGGAAGGAGAGCAGGTGTACATGATGGAAGAGGGCTAGAAGAGGCGCCACAGCCAGAATCATGGAAGGGCACTGCCCTATGGCATGTGTTGCCTGCACTTACCCTCCTCAGACAGCAGGCCCCAAAGCGCCGGCTGTGGGGCAGCAGCGGTAGGAGCCCCCCTGTCAGGGGCCGACAGAGGGCAGGCAGCAGCAGGCAGCGATGCGCCATGAGCCAGGCACTATCCGCGGGCACCGGCTGCAGCTTCTGACGTTAGCTCAAAGACATCACATTGCCATCCACAGCATCCAATAAGACGACCTCCACGGGTTGTTGGTGGTGGCGCGGAGTAATGACGTCACCACCCTCTTACAATCGTGTACTCACTTTCTCCTGTCGCTGCTCGTTTACGAGTTACATGACGTGAGGCGTGGCTTAGTGACAGGAGCTGTGTGAGTGGGTGACATCACAATATGCAGTGTCAGGGTGACTGCGAGTGCGCATGGTGATGCCGCTTCTGCTGCCGCCTGCCCATCATTGTCAGTGTCGCACATACCTGACCTCCCTACATTAGAGATGGGTATATGATGTTTAATCGGTAACATCGGATTTATGCTTTCAATGTTCGATGTTTAACCCTGCAATGTTAAGGATCTAATGTTTCCTCAACATCGCTAGTTTTCTCCCCTGATGTTTTCTCAATTTTCCAATGTTATTTTTGTTGTGCGTGTCACTGTGTGGTGCTGTAACTTCTTACGGCAGCAAGCTCACTCCTTGTTTTATATTCATAGACAACTTAAAAAAACGGTACTTATGTATTATCTGGACTCCCATGTTAAATGCACCCCATTTTTTCATACCCCTACTATCCAAATACGCATGGAGTTGATTTTATATAGTGTGGCGAGCGCAGCGAGCCACCGTGCCCGAAGCGTGGTGAGCGCAGCGAGCCCCGCGAGGGGACACGGTCTCATAAGAAAAAAGGGGAGCCCAGATATTACATAAGTACCAAAAAAACATACAAAACCATAACACACACTGGGCCAGATGCACTAAGCTTCAAAAGTAATAAAATGGAGTGATAAACCACCAGCCAATCAGCTTTTACCTGCCATGTCACAGACTGTGTTAAAAAAAATGTGAGGCAGGAGCTGATTGGTTGGTGGTTTATCACTCTCCATTTTATCACTTTTAAAGCTTACTGCATCTGTGTGGTGATGATACAGACTTCAGTTGAGAGAGGAGAAGAGAGAGAAAAAGATTAACTAAAGAGGAAGTGAGCACATTAAAGCTACTGTATAGTATACTCCTAATATTGCACCAAATATTAAGGTACAGTATGTTCTATTTTGCACTGTATGGACAGTTTCTTGTTATTTTCAATGTTAAACTTAAGTTATTAGCCTGTTGCTACTGTTAAAAATCAAGTTAAAACTTAGTTCCTCATCTTTGCGGCCACCGCTTACGCTATGGTGAGCCGCGAGCATATAGTGAGCCGCAAGATTATTTTCAGGGTCCACGCCACCATCTATTACCTATAGTAATGTTGTGGCAAGCGAAGCACAGTGAACTACCTAGGCCGAAACATGGTGGAGCAATCGTGAGGGGACAATCGCGATTCACGTAGCGGCTAACGTAACTGGCGTAAGCAGTTGCCGTAAAGATGAGGAAGTACCTAAAAAATATTTAAAAATAGCAGATTTTACGACATAACATGATTAATTTATCCAATGTGTGTGTAAACTCTAAGCCACCAATAAGATAAACTTAATAGTTTATCATTTCAGAAGTTTATTAGTGTATTATATGCTTAAGTAGGCAGTTTATTAGAAAATATATAGAAACATCGGTTAACTTTGGTTAACATCGGCTTCAGAGTACCAATGATTAGGTATTTATGATGTTTTGTAACCAATGTTGAAAAACATCATTCAACTGATGTTTTCTTTCGATGTCCCATCCCTACCCTACATGCCTCCTCACTGATCGGGTGTATTACAGGGGAGGAGGGATGATGCAAGTACTCAGTAACACTTTGGGTGAAATTTAATAGGATGAGAGATTTGGTAAGAAAACTCCAGTTTTTTAAAGCAGCAATCATTTACACTTCAATATTAAACTGGTTTTGCAATGTAAAAGATTGCCGCATAAAAAAAATCTCTCAGTTTCTGAATCTCTTATCCTATGTGTCTAGGGTTGCCACCTCACCCATCATCGATTCCTGGAGACTTCCCTCCCATACAGTAATGTGCCCGCTCCCGGAAAAGTGGGTGTGGCCTATTTGAAAGTGGGTGTGGCCTATTAAAAGTGGGCATGGTGTCTAATACAGATACAAAATGTCCATTACACATACCACACAACTTAATGCCAAAAGAAGAGACAATGATTTGATATATACAAAAACTCTAACTCACGCTGGATGCAATGAGACAGGACACGATTGAGAATTTTATGTTACATTGAATAAATTAAAATAATATACAGGGGGGTACAAAACGTAAACTGGAGTATAATTGGACTTAAAAACAAATAAAACATTGAGAAGGCTGTTAAGCCTCTAATTGAGCGTGTGGGGTAACACGCATTGTGTCCACCAAGTGAAGGCAATGGTTAGCAGGACAGTCAGTGATGCTTGGAAGTTAGTGGAAGCATAAATGGGGAAAAGAGGGGCTCACCCACTTTTGTGATGTTAGGCTGGACCGTCCTTAGATGGTGCGAGTCTGTCCCCTTCCCTTCTCCCTAGGGCTGGTAGTAGCCGCTGAGGGCTGCTGAAGGCTGGTGAGTCGGGAGCTCAGAGGCTGCAAGAGATCAGCTCCGACAGTCAGGCTTCAGCGTTCACTGTGAAAGACGCAAGCCTGAGGTGACCGGCAGACAGAACTCGGATGCAGGATGAAGTCAGGGAGGAAGCGGAATAGATGTCAGGCAGAAGTCGGCTTCAGCGTACTGGCAATGAGAGGTGGAGACTTTTTCAAGCTGTGTGTCGTCATCTCCCGCGAACATGGAGCGCATCGGCCGTGTAAGCCAGACAGTTTAGAATGGTGGCCCTCGCATCCGCCGATGAACACCACACCGCGAGTCCACTTGCCCCGCGCAGTAGCCTGGCATAGGCAGTGGTATCACTGCAGTGACTGTCCTGGCTTTTCCAGTCATCCGGATTCCGGGAGAATCCCGGAATCCGGGTGACTGGAAAAGTCTCCTGGAGGGTTGCCACCGAATCCGGGAGATTTCCGGAAAAACCCTAACTGTGTCTCACAATAACAAGGAAATTGTTTATATATCTATATATATATATATATATACAGTATCTGAAAAGATAACGTGGGCGCTCCGATAGTGCAAATTACTACCGGTATAAAATTTGATGTTTATTAAAACTTTACATAAAACACACAAAAACATGCAATTAAACAGCATAGGATGGTGCACAGCACCTAACATTCGTTGGAGAGGTTACACTCACTCCTGGCTCCACGATCACGCTTGACGCTAGGCCACGCCCCTACGCATTTCGTCACAAAGGACTTCGTCAGAGGGCTGCTACATATATAGAACCGGGTCCTATCTAACAGGGGACCTATCAGGGTAGCAGCTCTTATATCAGCTTTAGTGAGCGCAGTGTGTGTTCTTCTCGATATATATATATATGTATCGCATACAGCAGTTAAGATAAACGGTATAGGGAATATACCTGGGCTGAAAAATCCAACTAATGGCATGGGAGACAGGGTTGTCAATAAGTCCATGGGAACACAAGGGACATGTTGGGCCATGGGGGAAATTCAAAGTCACATAGGGGTTTATTCTAGTTCATTCTTTCTGACAAAATCCTTCTTAGATGGACAAAACCATGTGCACTGCGGGTGGGGCAGATGTAACTTGTGCAGAGAGAATTAGATTTGGGTGGGGTTTTTCTTCAAAGTGAGATCTATATTTCAGTGTAAAATCATGCAGTCAGTATTTTCCCTGCACAGAAACAAAATAACTCACCCAAATCTAATTCTCTCTGCACATGTTACATCTGCCCCCCTGCAGTGCACATGGTTTTGTCCATCTAAGAAGGATTTTGTCAGAAAGAATGAACTAGAATAAACCCCATAGTCCGATAATACTGTACATGAGCTGTCTAAAGAACACAAGAGAAGGGCTGTATTTCATTCAGTCCGTGTGGTTTCAATGTACCTAAGTGGTAAATCCACCGGGCTTCCATTTGTAACAAGGCACGACCACGATTGCCCCCACGGATATTAGGAGGGATACAGTCAATGATTTTGTAACGGAGACTGGGCAGACTGTGATTGTGCACTTTCCTAATTTCTACAAAGCAGATGCGGAACAAGAAATCGATCAAATGTCCCTCAAATACCTGAGCAGGGGATATCCTAAAAAACTCCTACTTTGCACCAAAATAAAGGTCCTCGCCATGGATAGAATGAATGTGCTCACCACAGCTAGAGATAAATCCGATCAGAACACCATAGTCTGGACACAACGTTTCTCCACCGCCAGTGGTGTCATCAACGCAGCAGCAAAAAACATCTGGCCTCTGATTGCCTCGGACACAGATCTTCCAGCTCTACATTACAGCAGATTGATGCCTTCCTTTAGGCGTAGTAAGAACATCAAAGACTTTGTAGTGCACAACGATGTCACCAAATTGAGAACGATACGTCCATCAACCTTCCTGCAATGCAAGAACGGTAACTACCGCTGTCTTAGGTGTGTAACCTGCAGCAGCCTGGAAATCGGAGATCACTTCTTCCACCCCAGGTCTGGTGAAAAGATTCTGATCAGTCACCCACTTACCTGCAGCAGCAGCTTCGTATTTTATTACATCAAATGCCCTTGCGGTCTACTATACATTGGAAAAACTATCAGACAATTCAAGGAGCAATTGCAATGCACAAATCAAGCATTCGTGCAGCACTTAGTAACAAAGGATCTGACCAACCTGTGGCGAGGCATTGGAAAGCGCACAATCACAGTCTGCCCAGTCTCCATTACAAAATCATTGACTGTATCCCTCTTGATATCCGTGGGGGCAATCGTGGTCGAGTCTTGTTACAAATGGAAGCCCGGTGGATTTACCGCTTAGGTACATTGAAACCACACGGACTAAATGAAATGCAGCCTTTCTCTTGTTTTCAGCTCATGTATTATCGGACTATGTGACTTCGAATTTCCCCCATGGCCCAACATGTCCCTTGTGTTCCCATGGACTTATTGACAACCCTGTCTCCCATTAGTTGGATTCTTCAGCCCAGGTATATTCCCTATACCGTTTATCTTAACTGCTGTATGCGATCTCATCATATGTGTGACTCGTTTTTACAGCCAATTTCTCCCATAGGTCATAGCCTTTATTACACCTGTTTTACTGTAGTTACCCTCAGCGGGCAGTCACATGCTGTACTTTATTGCCATTTATGCTGCACACTGTACGTTTTTTTTATCTGTCGTGCATATTGTTATTGTATGGGATCATTTCACGTGTACCCAGCATCTGCCTGCCCCACCATCACCATCGTTGCACAGGAGACCTCTACTCCGTTCCATTACATTCACTCATCCCAGGTTGTCTTGACAACCGCTCGTCACGGTGGTCCACGCCCCCTGCCCCTCTGATAAACGCTGGCGCTTACTGTGCCGATGACGTCATCAGATACACGCCAGGAGCGGGTCAGGTGCTGGTAGCACAAGGTTTTCCTTTCACTGTATATATGTAAGTACCGCTCACTTATTTTTCATGTCTTGATAAAGGCCGATGCGCCCGAAACGTTGGCACAAACTTTGTGTTTTGGCATTCATTATTGGTATTTTATACTCATTGTACAATCTTCAGAATGCCGTCTCCAACACAGCCGTATGTTTTTCACTTTTGGGAATTGACTGGCACCTGAAGTATCTGCAATCCTCTTGCGAGTGCCAGGACCCAATATTTCATATATCGCCACTTGGAAGCCCTCACCATGTTTGCCATGTGGCTGGCCTTCCTATCTTCCTACTTGCTAGACATATGACTGTGGAGAGCAGTCTTGCATCCCTGACTCCAAATAGGATTTATGGCAGGAAGGCAATCTGACAGCCTGCGGGGTGTGGGTGGTGTTGGAGGGGCTGCTGGGAGATGGCAATCATTCGTCACTTCCCTATGCCGCCGCGACAACCGCAATGCTCTGCCGGGACTGGAGAGCCCAGTGGCACTCCCATGCTCTGCACATTACGTTGAATGGATATTGTTATAGAATCAAACGCTGCGTTAGCAATTTATTGTGCCAGCCAGTTCAGTACAACAATATGGGTGCGGGGCAAGCCATGAGGCAAACAATTGGCTTTGTCACCTATGGCAATAAAATTGCGGTGGGTCTTAGCAGCGACATGCCTCCGGCACAGCATTGCATTCAGGGTGAAATATGGAAATACATTCCCGGGGAGCAGAATGTGAGCGCAGTTGCGCTCTCAACCCTCCTGTGCTACCCGGGCTGGTAGTGCCCCCAAAGAGAGACCCGTGGTGGCTGGAATTTGAAGAAAAGCGACGTCATGACGCCGCTCTTGCAGGACCTGACCCCGGAACTCCGGTGACTCGCGCATGCGCAGTCATATTTTTTATGGGAGACAGGTCCTCAGCGCAGGAGGCCGGCAGCCATGTTTCCTAAGCCGCGGCTTTTAGAATATGGCTTAGGAAACATGGCCGCCGGCATCCTGCAGACGGATCTTAAATTTGGACCACCTGGCCATCAGCCCTTCTGGCATTTGCCAGAAGTGCCAGATAACCAGTCCAGCCCTGGTCGACACCATAAGGTCGACATGCATTTATTTGGACATGCATGAAGGTAGACATGAGTCTAGGTCAAGGGAAAGGGGGGGACATGATAGAAATCTTCAAATATATCAAGGGTTTTAGCATAGTACAGGAGGGAAATTTTCTTCAAAGGAAAAGAAGTAATAGAAAACGAGGACATGCACTGAAACTGGAGGGAGGTAGGTCCAGGGGAAATGTTAGAAAGAATTACTTCACAGAAAGGGTAGTGGATAAGTGGAATTGCCTCCCATCAGAGGTGGTAGAGGCGAAGACAGTAGAACAATTTCAACATGCTTGGGATAGGCATAAGAATATCCTTACAAAGAAATAAGGATTAAAAAGAGTTTAGATTACCTGAAGGATAAAAAAAAGGGGCAGACTAGATGGGCCAAATGGTTCTTATCTGCCGTCAAATTCTATGTTTCTATATTTCTAACATGAGTTAGGTCAACAGGGTCATTAGGTTGATAGGTTCATTAGGGCAACGTGGGTTAGGTCGACAGTCAAAAGGTCAACATGGGGTTTTTCACATTTTTTTGAGCCGAAATGTGCCAACAGGCGGTATTTCATGCTCTACCATTCACTAGGGCATGGTGGGAGAATAAAATAGTGTGCCAAGCGTAGCGAAGCACCGTGCACAAAGCATGGTGAGCACAGTGGTGCTATGTTTCAGTGTCCATGTCGACTTTCGAGACAAAAAAAATGTGATAAAATCACATGTCGACCTTTTGAATGTTGACCTACCCCCATGTCGACCTAATGACCCTGTCGGCCTAACCCATGTCGACCATCCTGCATGTCAACCTAGACTCATGTCAACCTAAATGCATCTACCTAATGGTGTCGACCTAATGACTGTCGACCAACATGCTGGTGACCCAATGATTCATACCCGATGGGCTAGAGCAGGGGTCTTCAACCCATGGCCCGCGGGCCACAAGTGGCCCACTGAGCTGATCTCAGTGGCCCTCTGCCCACTGGCCAGCCATGCACAGGATTTATTTATTTTTTAAGTAAAAGAAAACGCTGCCGAGGGAGGCAGCGTAATGGAGTCCCCCCGGGTGCCGCCTACCCGATTTTCATTGGCTGCAGGCAGGGCAGAGGAGTGGATCCAGCGCGGCTGAGGGAGGAGGAGGCATGTCTGGTGGGAGTTGGGTAGTTGGGACCTGGCGAAGATGCAGGAGGAGGCGACGCAGCTGGTGGGAGCTGGGGACCTGGCGCAGGAACTGCAGGAGGAGGAGGCACAGCTGGCGGAGGGGACCCGGCGAAACTGCAGGAGGAGGCTTGCATGGTGACCCGGCAAAGCTGCAGGATGAGGAGGTACAGCTGGCTGGAGCAGGGGACCTGGCAAAGCTGCAGGCATTACTGGGGGCATTGTGTGTGGGGCATTACTGGGGGCATTGTGTGTGGGGCAATACTGGGGGCATTGTGTGTGAGGGGCATTACTGAGGGCATTGTGTGTGAGGGGCATTGTGTGTGAGGGGCACTGCTGGGGCATTGTGTGTGAGGGGCACTGCTGGGGCATTGTGTGTGAGGGGCACTGCTGGGGCATTGTGTGGGGGCACTGCTGGGGCATTGGGTGAGGGGCACTGCTGGGGCATTGGGTGAGGGGCACTGCTGGGGCATCATATGTATAAGCAGGAGTACTGCTGGCATTATGGTCTGTGGCATGATGGGGATCAGTGTGGGGCATAATGTGCAATGGGCATAATTTTGTGTGGATTAATGTGTAATGGGCATCACGGTGTGCGGCATAATGTGTAATGGGCATTACGGTGTATGACATATAATGTACAACAGGTATTACGGTGTGTGGCATAATGTCTAATGGACACTATGGTGTGATGCACAATGTGTAATGGGCAGGGCTATTTTTCAGTAGGATCCAGCAGGAACTGAGGCCCTTATTCTAGTTCACTCTCTCACAAAATATTTCTTAGATGGACAAAACCATGTGCACTGCAGGTGAGGCAGGTGTTACTTGTGCAGAGATAATTAGATTTGGGTGGGGTTTCACACCTGCCTCACCTGCAGTGCACATGGTTTTGTCTATCTAAGAAATATTTTGTCAGAAAGAGTGAACTAGAATAAGGGCCTCAGTTCCTGCTGGAACCTGCTGAAAAATAGCCCTGGTAATGGGCATTACGGATAAACAGTGTAACAGTTTATATTTATTTAAGTAGCCTTTCATTGTTTGGGCTTGATCTGTGAGGCATACTAGTTCACTGTGTTGGGCCTTCATGCTTATATGTCACTATGCAGCCTTCAGTCAACTTAAGCGTGTGAGGACAAAGACCATTCCTGCGGTAACCAATGTCTGGTTATGCAGGTTGCAAAAGAGGTGTCAGGTAGTTGTTTTCCTGCTAGTTCACACTCTTTATAATTAGACCACGCCCCTTATAATTAGGCCACACCCTTTTTGGGAGCGCGCATTTTATTCAATATCAAATCATATTTTACTGTTTGCACTGGATCCCAAATTGGCTGCTGATGACTATTGGGGTATGTGTGTGTGTGTGGGGGGGGGGGGGGGGTTGTGCTGAGTATGGGCGGCTGTGCCAACTATCTATGAAGGACTGTGCTGATGTTATAGGGGAGCTGTGATTCTATGAGGCTGTCCGAAATACCGCAGTAGAGTTGAGTGGCCCTCGGGCTTCACTGGATTTTTTTAGGTGGCCCACGTTGTCTTAAAGGTTGAAGACCCCTGGGCTAGAGCATACTGTAGCTGAGGTGGCCACTAACGCAAGTGCCAGTACCCATAGAAAGGTTTGGCAAAATTACTTGCATTATGTCTGAGGTGTGCAGCATCAACTACAAAGCTGAGCCGTTTTACGGTGGCGCCACGATGGTGTTAGCGGAATGTTTCCTGTTGGAAGCTGCTAGCAGAGGTATATAGGTCAGCGGGAGCTGAACTGCTATCCTGGAAAGTAGTGGTAGGTGTGAACATGGCAATGTGCAGGACTCACAAGCCTAAGTCAGACCTTGAAAGGAATTTGGCCAATCAGGCACAAGGGCGCTGTAGTTGGCCCAAAGTGCATCATCTCTTATGGTTAGGCCAGCAGTGGGGAGGATTTCCCCATTAAGGTGCCCTCCAGTGGCGTAAGTTCGTTTCAGTTGCCCGGAGGCAAGATATTTATTGGTGCCGCCCCACACACACACATGCACAACACAACCCAATAAATCCTTATATAAAATATATATTTATGTTAATAAATATAGATATATAACGCATATATCTCTCAGAACTCAGCCACAGAAGCAATATCGTTGGCTTTTAAATAACTGATTTATACTTGCAGGGGGAGGAGAGGTGCCCCCTTGGGAGCAGGAGACCGATGGCAGATGACTCCATTGCCTCCCAGAGTTCTGCCTCTGTGCCCTCACCGGGTGCCATTGTGCAGCAATGGCATCGGGTGACATTGTGCGGCACTAGCGGCATTGGGCCGGAGTTCCAAAAAAGTGTAAGATGCCCTCGTTCAGGATTGGTGCAGAGATGCCAGGAGTCAGTCAAGGTTGGTCAGGGGAAGGGATAAAGAGGACCAGGAGACAGGTCAGTCAGTCATAAAGCATACATTAGGACTGTGGTAGTGAGAGCATCACTAGAGTGATGGGTGTAACGTTTTGAAATCCCCCTCCTTCCTCATGGGGGCTGGTTAGGCAGTAGTGTGTTTGGAGCGATGGGCAGTCAGGTGTGCAATGGGCACCGGAGGGGGCAGCAGGCAGGAAACATGGGCAGCAGCAGGAGGTGTGTCTTGGCAACTGTATATTGGTGCGTCAACAAGGGAATTACAGGCGACAGGATGGAAGAACGCAATATTATTCCTTCGGGACAAAAATTATCTAGTTAACTAGATCAGGTCACTGGAGGCAGCCAGTGGTGAGTTTGTCACAGCCAGCTGAGGATGTTCCACTCGACACAGCATGAACCGTGGGGTGCAAAGGTTTGGAGAAGTGAGAGCATTGCAGGGTGCTTGGGAAGGTTTGTGGTGTTAGTGCACGGTGGGGCTTCGCCCCCCCAGGTTAAAGGGGAACTCATGTGGCTGGGTGGGTGCGGTTTACAAGGCACAAAAGTAGGGTATTGTCAGAATGCCTTGCATAGTCACCAATAGGTGACCGCACGGTACTTGTTTCCTAGCACGGCGCCCATCGGGTCCCATCGCATACCTTAACTTAAGGTATGCGATGGGACCTGACCGACTCGATTTCTGTTTTTTTTTTTAGGTTTCCCGACAAATGTAAAATCGGGTCCATCGCATGCCATTATAATGGCATGCGATGCGACCGACGCGACCGACCCGATTTTACATCGTAAGCATTGTATGTAATGTTAAATTCCTATGTAAAATCGGGTCCATTGTATGCCATTATAATGGCATACAATGCGACCAATGCGATGGCCTCGATTTTACATAGGAACCAATGTTAAATGGCCCCCCATACCCATTTTTTGATTGTATACCCACCCTGATGGGTAATTTGTATGTCAAATGCCCCCCCCCATTGTTAACGCCACCCCACGATGAACGCCAACCCGAAGCGTGGCGAGCGCAGCGAGCCCGTGAGGGGAGTGGCGGTACGCGTCCTCCGACCTTTTTTATGCCCCCATTATCCACGTCGGCGTGGAGTTGATTTTATATAGTGTGGCGAGCGCAGTGAGCCACCGAACCCGAAGCGTGGCGAGCGCAGCGTGCCCCGCGAGGGGACGCGTAATACCGACGCTCGCCACGCTTCGGGCTCGGTGGCTCGCTGCGCTCGCCACACGCTTCGGGTTCACGTTGATCGTGGCATGGCGTTAACAATGGGGGGGGGGCATACAATGAAAAATGGGGTCTGGGGGGCATTTAACATTGGGGCCAATGTAAAATCGGGTCTCAGGGACCATTTAACATTGGTTCCAATGTAAAAAATCGGGTTGGTCGGGTCAATCGCATCGCATGCAATTTGGTTGCATGCGATGCGACTGACACGATTTTTGCAACCCGTTTGCATACAATTAAAATCGGTGGCGCCGTGCTAGAAAACAAGTACCGACCGCATCTGTAGTGAGTACGGTACGCAGTTACCATTTCACAGCAATTGGTGATCGGGGGATGTGTCATTTAAAGATACCTTGATATGCATGAAAACTCCTGTTTAAACAGTGAGTACGGTACGCACAACAGATTGCTCATTATTTGGTACCTGCCTCATCTTTATCACAGTGGTGAACCCTTAATAAAGAAACCGTTATACACTTTAAGCACATCACTTCATTGTGAGTTTCGGTACGGTTCATTCCTGGGGAATTATCCTACCTTGATACCATTGTGTATTCTGTGTTATTTATACACATATTTTGTCTGTTTCCTTTCTATCTGAGAAACATTTTGAACATACCAGTCAAGCGCCATCGATTCTATATTGGTTTCGGAAGCATCTACAAGTGAGGACACCAAGTGGTCCTACATCTGGAATTGAGGCTGCAGGGACTGATAGCGCCTTGGGACTTTTCTACACGTTTGTTTTTTGTTATTTGTTTACCTGCACTTTTGAAATATTGTCCTAGGCTGCCATCATGTTTGTTCATCGAAGCACACGGCATCAACATATTGATGCCGTATTTTCACTTGAAAAAATTGGGGATATTGAGATTCTAGATGATACTCTGGATAATGTAATGTCTAAATTAGAAAAAACCTTACTTAAGGAGAGTCGACTGTGGTGGGAAGTGACCACGCTTGAGAAATATCTCACTGTTAAACTTATCCCTAAGGGACTCCAGATTGCAAAAAAGGCTGCATTCGGTGACCCTTCAGAGAAGTTTACCCAGAGATGGGAACAGATCCTAAGTATCTGCTCCACCTCACTTATGGAACTCATTATTCATGAAAGAAAATTAGAAATGGAAGAAGTAGAGGCAAATATTGGAAAGTTAGAGGCCCTACTCGATCCCTTTAAGAATCAAATCGAATATAAGGAACTAGAGAGTAGAATTAAGTTAAAACTTCAAAAACATGAAAGAGAACTCATGCAAAGGAAACAAAAAAAGTTCCAAAGGGACAGGGCCGCTGTTGATGGGGTGAAAGATGATGTTCAGTCTGGGAGACCCGGTCCAGGGCCACCAGATGGACGGCGTCGGCCTATCACGGGTGGCCATGCCCCTAGGAAAAAGTCTAGAAATAGACATCCTAATTTACAATCACCCATGAGATTGAGACCGCTATATAGTGAAGTACTGAGGTCAAACCCTATTCAACCTAGGACTCCGCAACCACAGCGGACTCCGAGGGCTCAAAATTCCAGAACCTGGAAAAGGGTGCCAGTGAGAAATACATTTCGGAGTTGGGAGAGTAGGAAAAATGATCCTGTTTTTCCCACTCAACAAACTTTTGGGGATAGAGAAAATAGAAGGGAGGAACAACCAAACTGGGTTGAACATTTCTCTTCACACAATAGATTCAATCATTTGAACCACCAGACTAATAGACCTAATTTTTTAGACAGGAACCACCAATCGTGGAGAGTAAATTAGTACCTGTTTTACCCTTCAAAAAAGCCACCAAAAGGGGAAAAAGAGCTGGGTCACGTAAAAGAATTAGAAAAAAGAAAATTGTTAGACCCACCCAACCAAATACCATCAATCCTGAGGATAATGTTACAAAAATTTACAACCTCAGTGATCACGTTTTGTCAGAAGGAGAAACCCTCATTTTGCAAAAAGGATTGAAATATGCGCCCAGTAATTCTATTAACTTCTTCGAGTTATACCTGGATGTTAATAAATTCATTAGAAAAATTACATTAAAAAAGTTTTTTGCAGACAAAGACCCCATTAATATGGACCAAGCCATCAATCCTTTTAAAAAACCTTCATCATTTAATCCCCAATATATGAAGGGTTGCTTTATTGACTCTTTTCAAAAAATAGTCAATAATGAGTTGAATGTGCTTAAGGATAACTTGCCCTCTTTGAAACATAATTTAAGCATTATTGAAAGAGAGGCTATTGATAGTCTAAAAAATAACGCAAGTATTATAATTAAACCCGCCGATAAAGGCGGTGCGGTGGTGGTTTTAAATAAATCAATGTATACGATGGAAGTGTCACGTCAATTAAACGATGGAATTACCTATAGGAAATTAAAGACTGACCCGTCACTTAGAATTCTCTCTGATCTAAAAAGATTAATTGAGGTCTTTGTTTCACTTGGCACTATTAGTAATGAGACTGCCGAATTCTTGGTAAGAGAGGAGTACTCTGTCCCAGTACTCTATCTCTTACCCAAGATTCACAAAAATGCAACTAACCCTCCGGGACGCCCGATTGTGGCGGGCACAAATAGCATCACTGCCAATTTATCTTATTTTATAGACCATCACTTACAGCCTATAGTGCTAACCAATAGGTCCCATCTTAAGGACACTAAAGATGTGCTGAATAAAATCCGGTTGGTAGAATGGGATGATGAATGTTTTTTAATAACTGCAGACGTCACATCCCTTTATACTATCATTAGGCATACTGATGGGATACAGGCAGTCAAACAATCCCTTTTAGAGACAGAAATGTCCCCTGATCTACAGGACTTACTTACACAAGGTATTGAGTTCATCCTTGTTAATAACTATTTTAATTTCAATGGTACTTTTTACAATCAGGAAGTCGGCACCGCCATGGGGACCAGGTTTGCCCCCAGCTACGCCAACATGTTCATGGCCAGATGGGAGAACCTGATGGTATGGCATGGGCACGGCTGGGAGGCGAACCTGGTCCAATGGTGGCGCTATATTGACGACGTACTGTTCGTGTGGAGGGGAGATGAGGTACAATTGAATAAATTCTGTGAACATTTAAACCAGAACTGCTTCAATATCCAGCTCACATTTAATATAAGCAAGATGGAGGTGAATTTTCTTGACTTAAGAATTTACATTGAGGATAATAAAATCGAAACAACGGTGTACCACAAACCATCTGATTCAAATTCATATATTAATCCCTCTAGCAACCATCTTAAGAGGTGGATCTCGAATGTCCCCAAAGGACAATTTGTGCGGCTAAAACGCAACTGCTCCACGGTTACTAATTTTGAGAACAGCGCTAACAGAATGAAAGACAAATTTGTCAATAAAGGGTATGGGACCAAACTACTAGAAGGAGCCTTGGAGGAGACCAGGGCACTCCCTAGAGAAGATTTACTCAAAGACAAAGTTGCTAATATTTCAGGGAATACAGGTTATACTATAGCGTTTAACACACAATATAACGCTTATCATAGATCAATAGAACATATCTTCAAGAAGAATTGGAAATTACTTCTTGAAGACCCTGTTCTGACGAAGATTCTACCTCAAACCCCCAAGTTCATTTATAGACGAGCTGCCAATTTGAAAGATAAGCTAGTTAATAGCGCATTCATGGATAAAGGGGGAATGCTAACACGAAACAATGGATTTCATCGCTGTGGCGATTGTGCCATGTGTAGATCATATCCATCTGCCATTAGAAAATTCACTGAGATTAAATTGAATCATTTCAATATCAAACCCAAACAGTTCATCACCTGCAATTCTAATTATGTAGTTTATGCCATTCGCTGTTCCTGCGAAAAATTGTACGTGGGTAAAACAAAGAGGAATTTAAAGGTTCGCCTCGCCGAGCATATACGGAACATCAAGAGAGGGTTTAAAGATCACCCTTTCTCCCTGCATTTTGCAGAGACACATAATAGCTCTACTAAATTCATTACAGGTTTTTGGGGGTTAGAAGTGGTTAAATGCAATTGGCGTCATAATAACCGAGATATTCGTTTGGCCCAAACGGAGATGAGGTGGATCTTTAACTTGTCCACCCTGGCTCCCCACGGCCTTAATCATGAGTTTGAATTGAAATGGTTCTTATAAGTCTAACTGCAATTTATGATGTATTGTCATTAATTTTTTGTAAATGGAGGAACCATATATAGCCTGCCCCTAGTAGAGGGACACATTTTTTTGATGCACTGTATATATTACTGGCCAGTATGTCCACATATATACATAGACCAACAAATTATATATATTTTTTTAAGTGCCATTAGCTAAAGCACCATTAAACTGGTTTATTTGTCCATATAAGTAATTTGGTCCGTATCGCCTGGAATAGCTATTCACGTTCTCCTTCCGCCATTTGCGTTTCATCTGGCGGAAGGACATTTAAACACTCCGTTTCCGGGTGTGCGTTCCACTGAATGCTGACCGCATTAGACATATGCGGGTCAAGCACTAGTCACTTTACTTCCGGGCGTGCGTTCCACGTCCCGGAAGTTATGCTACAAGGACGCGCGAGGGTATATGCTGTGTATTAACACAGTAAGTATTATATTTTACATCAAGTTTACCTCGACTTATGCCCGCTAGTATTACTAACGGAGCCCATTGCTTATAATGCATCGCAGCACAGGCTATGTGTCCCGTTTACCCTAATTAAGGGAAACCGGATATGGATCCTCCATAGCACTATTTAAACTCTGTCAGTTTCACTCACTTGATATCCTTGAAAAAGGCGGCTGGGACCGCTGAAACATGTTGGATTACAAGTGAGTTTGTTGTTCTTATTATTGTTTTTATTGCTGCAGCTGTGGTTTATGGCCATTGGGCCACTTTTGCAGTTTTATAAATAAATTTTTGGTACTGAGACCAGTCCTCTTTTTTGCTTTGTGGTACACCATCTCCTATATGGTTATTGTGGAGAGCTGATTGCAATTAAGGACTGCACCCAGAAAGATACCTTTATATACGTGGAAAACCTACATCTGTAGTGAGTACGGTACGCAGTTACCATTTCACAGCAATTGGTGATCGGGGGATGTGTCATTTAAAGATACCTTGATATGCATGAAAACTCCTGTTTAAACAGTGAGTACGGTACGCACAACAGATTGCTCATTATTTGGTACCTGCCTCATCTTTATCACAGTGGTGAACCCTTAATAAAGAAACCGTTATACACTTTAAGCACATCACTTCATTGTGAGTTTCGGTACGGTTCATTCCTGGGGAATTATCCTACCTTGATACCATTGTGTATTCTGTGTTATTTATACACATATTTTGTCTGTTTCCTTTCTATCTGAGAAACATTTTGAACATACCAGTCAAGCGCCATCGATTCTATATTGGTTTCGGAAGTACCGACCGCACACCTGGATCCAGCAATAATAGGCCTGGGCCATACCAGTTGCGCACCAGACGAGGGTGCTGTGCGGATGGAAGCTGGTGCCAAAATGGTAGGGGGCATGGTCACATAGATGTGTACCCTCAAGGTGGGGAAGGTGATGCCCCAGGTGGTATCAAACTTGTAGGGGAGATGGTCACATCCCCCCAAGGTAGGTACGGGTACACCCCAAGTGCATACCTCCCAACTGTCCTGGTTTCCGCGGGGCCGCCCCTTTTTTTGGATTGTCCCATGACGGAGGGGCATTTGGGATTCCTCTGTTACCCGCTGCTTTGCTGAGCAGTGGAGTATAGATGCTGTGTGCATGTGTCTATTTAGATAGACAAGAGGGGCAGGGGACATGGCCAGCTGCTCACAGAGACCCCCAAAAACAGGCACGTAGCCTCCTGGGAGTAAGCATGCAGCACACACAGACAGGGGCGTAACTACCATAGTTGCAGGGGGTGCAGCTGCTATGGGGCCCAGAGCTGAAGGGGGCCCATCTTTACTGTCAAACTAATATGTTTTGCATACATTTATCACCATCAGTTGCTAAATAGGGGGCCCTTACAAACTTTTGCTATGGGGCCTACGAATATCTAGTTACGCCTCTGCACACAGATGTCCCTCTTTGGCAACCTCTAAAGTTGGGAGTTATGAAAGTGGTATAAAGTTGAAAGAGCCTTAATGCACCGCTTTTCTTTCCTGCCCTGCGATTGGTTGGTTATGATCTATGTGATTAATAAATAAAGCTGTGACCATTGTAAATTGCCCAAAAGTTACGTGGTCTCATCTCAGTTATTGGTTGGGTAACATCAGTGGCGGATTCAGGGGGGGGGGCACCCGGGCACGTGCCCCCTCTGTCATTTATTTTGTAGCTGAGGACCAGGGCTTTCCAACGAGCCCAGCCCCGTGTCTCTAGTCCCCCGGGAACCGGAGATATCACCTGGCAAACCTGTAACGTTTTATTTCCCCATATGATAATATGGGACCCGTCAATTCCGACCCCCACCCGGTTCCGACGGCTGCCAGTTCCCGCCCTGGCATCACAGAAGCTTTTGGTTGATTTCATTCAATTCCAAATCGCTGGGCCTTCAATATGATACCAGGCTCGTCCAAATCGGTTTATCGGTTCCAGAGATATTGCGTGTAAACCGATTTTTTTTATTTTGAAATGTAATTTCATGGCTGTTCATGTTCTTTGAGGGCAGATTACTCTGGAACCAAACGTTCCAGTTTCACTGGACCAAAATCATTCAAAGCCCACTCAAAAGTTCTTCAATATAATACTTGTCTAATGTAAATGGGTCAGTTGGTTCTGAAGATATAGCCGGTTAAATGAGATAACTGGTTAAAGGGGGGAGGGGTGGTTTTCTCTCCCCCTCACACCAGAAAATGCAGGGACTAGGCTGGTGTAAAAGGGGCCAACCTAGGAATGCATTTTCTGGTGTGAAAGTGGTATTATTTCAAATAGCTGGTACCTGCAGTGCTCTGAATACAGCCAGGCTCTGCCACTATCAGTGGCTATCACATCTGCTGTCCCCCATTTACCACGAGCATGTATTCCCCCTTGGCAATGAGCATGTAATCCCACATGGCAACAAGCATGTAATCCCACATGGCAACAAGCATGGAACCTCTGACAATGAGCATGGAACCCTTGGCAATGAGCATGTAGAGAAGCAGCACTTATGTAGCATAATTTTTAATAGGCATTATGGTGTTTGGCATAACACATAATGGACATAATGGTGTAGTAGTAGTAGTACGTTTATTTATAGGGCGCCGCAAAGTGTCCGCAGCGCCGTACATTGCAAACAAAAAAAATGACGAGGTAACGTACAGGGTGTGTTGAAAAATACAGTATAAATGGGGGTATAGCTGGTAGAACTAAAATCAGCATCAGTTCAGAAGTAGGTGTCAAAATTGTCAAGGAGACTAAAGATGAAGTAGAGGAAGGGAAGAACAGGACAGGAGCACAGGTGAGGTAAAGAGGTAGGGTGAGTACGTGAGGAAGGAGGGCCCTACTCATAAGAGTTAACATACTAAAAATAGGTGGGTGGACGAACGAAAAACAATAGGATAAGTAGGAACGGAGGGGAACGGAGGCAGGATAAGAGGATCAAAAGAGGTTAGGAGGAGGGATAGGCTAGTCGAAAAAAGTGGGTTTTGAGGGAGCGCTTGAAGGAGGTAAGGGAATCAGAAAGCCTGATGGGTGGCGGGAGGTTGTTCCAGTGCAGGGGGGCAGCGCGAGAGAAGTCTTGGACACGGGAGTGGGAGGAGGTGATTAGGTGAGAGGTCAGTCGGCGGTCAGCGATGGAGCGAAGAGGACGGGAGGGAGTGTGGATAGAGATCAGTGAAGAGAGGTAAGGAGCGGTGGAGGAGGAGAGAGCTTTGTAGGTGGTGGTGAGGAGTTTAAAGAGAACTCGGAAAGGAATGGGGAGCCAGTGAAGAGATAGACAGAGGGGGGAGGCGGAGGTAGAGCGGCGGGAGAGGAAGATGAGCCTAGCAGCAGCGTTAAGAATGGATTGGAGAGGTGCGAGGCGGGTGAGAGGTAGCCCGGAGAGAAGGATGTTGCAGTAGTCAAGGCGGGAGATGACAAGAGAGTGAATGAGAATTTTGGTCGCGTCAGTGGAGAGGAATGGTCTGATGCGTGAGATGTTGCGTAGGTGAAAGCGGCAAGACTGTGAGAGAGCACGAATGTGGGGGGTGAAAGAGAGGGAGGAGTCAATGATGACACCAAGGCAGCGCGTTTGGTCGGTGGAGGTGATCTCGGTTTCACCAATACTGATGGAGATAGTGGGAGAAGAGGGGATGTTCGGGGGATGGAAGATTAGAAGTTCAGTTTTAGCCATGTTTAGCTTCAGGAAGCGTTGGGTCATCCAGGCTGAGATGGCTGTGAGGCATTCAGAGACCTTGGACAGGAGTGATGGGGATAGATCGGGGGAAGAGAGATAGATTAGGGTATCATCAGCATAAAGGTGGTAATGAAAACCATAGGAGCTGATGAGAGTGCCCAGAGAGGTGGTGTAGAGAGAGAAGAGGAGAGGGCCAAGGACAGACCCTTGGGGAACACCGACTGGCTGCGGGGTAGTAGGAGAGGAGGAGCTCGGAGTGGAGACGGAGAAGGAGCGATCGGAGAGGTATGAGGTGAACCAGGAGAATACCGTGCCAGTGATGCCAAAGGAGCGGAGTGTGTTGAGCAGGAGAGGGTGGTCAACAGTGTCAAAGGCAGCTGACAGATCAAGCTGGATGAGGATAGAGAAGAGGCCTTTGGATTTAGCCGATATTAGATCGTTAGTGACTTTGGTCAGGGCAGTTTCAGTGGAATGTAAAGGGCGGAACCCGGATTGGAGGGGGTCGAGAATGGAGTTAGCAGTAAGGTGGTTTAGGAGACGATTATAGGTCAGACGTTCTAGGAGTTTGGAGGCAAAAGGGAGGAGGGAGATGGGCCTGTAGTTGGATGGGGAGTTGGGGTCCAGATTTGTTTTTTTGAGAATTGGGGAGACAAGAGCGTGTTTGAAGGAGGAAGGGAAGATCCCAGAGGATAGGGAAAGATTAAACAGGTGAGCCAGGTGAGAGCAGACTGACGGACTGAGACGACGGATAATATTGGAGGGGATAGGATCAAGCGGGCAGGTGGAGGGAGAAGCGGATTGAAGGATAGAGTGGACTTCAGCAGCAGTGGTGGGGTAAAATGAGGACAGGGGTTGGAAGGAGGGGAGTGGGGATGTAGGAGGGGAGGAGGGAGAGGGTGGGGTCATGGCAGCAGTGATGGCAGTCCTGAGAGAGGAGATTTTGGTTGAAAAGTAGGTAGCAAAATCAGCGGCTACGATGGAGGACGGAAGAGCTGGAGGAGGGGGGGAGAGCAAGGAGTTGAAGGTGGCGAAGAGCCTGCGGGGATTGGATGATTGGGAAAGGATGAGGGACTTAAAGTAGGATTCCTTGGCCAGAGCAAGGGCAGAGCTGAAGGAGGAAAGAATGAATTTGAAATGGAGATAATCCGCGAGGGAGCGTGATTTCTTCCAGAAGCGCTCAGCAGTGCGAGAGCACTTTTTAAGGAATCGGGTGATAGGCGAGTGCCACGGTTGGGGGTTGGAGCATCGAAGGGGGATAGAGGATGGAGGGCAGGCAGAGTCCAATGTCGAAGATAGGGTGTCATTATAGAAGGAGGCGGCGAGGTTCGGGCAGGACATGGTGGTGATTGGGGCGAGAAGAGGACACAGCGTGTTAGAGAAGGCAGCAAGATCAAGTGTGTTGACGTTATGCCGTGAGACAATGCGCTTGGGAGGGGGAGTGGGAGAGGGGGAAGCAGTGAGGGAGAAGGAGATGAGGTGATGGTCAGAAAGAGGAAAAGCCGAGATAGTGTAGTCAGTAAGGGAACAAGAGCGAGAGAAGACTAGATCGAGGGAGTGTCCTTGGATGTGGGTGGGAGAGGTAGTCCACTGAGATAGGCCAAGAGAGGAGCAGAGAGAGAGGAGTTTGGAGGTGCCAGGATCAGCGGGTTTATCCAAGGGGATGTTAAAGTCACCAAGAATGACAGATGGCAGGTCAGAGGAGAGGAAGTGTGGGAGCCAGGCGGCGAAGTTGTCAAGAAATTGGGAGATAGGGCCAGGGGGGCGGTAGATTGCAGCAACACGGAGGTGGTAGGGGTAGTATAGACGGATAGAGTGAGACTCAAAGGAGGAGAAAAGGAGAGAGGGTTCAGGGTGAATGACACTGTGGGTGCATGAGGCTGAGAGGAGAAAACCCACACCGCCACCTTGGCGACCATCCGGCCTGGGAGTGTGAGAGAAAGAGAGGCCACCGTGGGAGAGAGCAGCCGGAGAGACAGAATCAGAGGTGGAGAGCCAGGTCTCGGTGATAGCAAGGAGGTGGAATGCTCTAGAGATGAATAGGTCATGGATGGCAGGGAGTTTGTTGCAGATGGATCTGGCGTTCCATAGTGCACAGGTGTGTAACTTAACATGTAATGGACATTATGGTGTAAATGTTTAATGCAAACCTTTGGTGGACAATGTTCCTGTTTATGAAGGCTATTGTGAATTTTGGCTTAATCTGTGTGGCATTATGTGAATTCTGGCTTAATCCATGTGGCATTATGTGAATTTTGTCTCAATCCGTGTGGCATTATGTGAATTTTGGCTCAATCCATGTGGCATTATGGGAATTTTTTCCCAATCCGTGTGGCATTATGTGAATTTTGACACAATCCATTTGGCATTATGTGAATTTTGGCTCAATCCGTGTGTGTTATTATGTAAATTTTGGCTTAATCCATGTGGCATTATGTGAATTTTGACACAATCCATGTGGCATTATTTGAATTTTGGCTCAATCCATGTGGCATTATGTCAATTTTGGCTCATTCCATTTGGCATCATGTGTAAGGGGCAAGTATAATGGGGTCTAGTATTTTGTTGCATAATGTGTAGAAGTTGTATATGGTGTTGACACGCCCCCTGTTGAGTGGCCACACACCCTTTTCCGGAGCGCGCCTTTGGCGCGCGCACAACTACATCCTTCACTTTTGTCGCCGTGGTGGGCCTGCGTACTTTAAATGCCAGGGCCTATTTTTAATTCCATTACCACCCTCTCCTGCTGCTCTCTTTACATGTACACTGGCACCAATAACACCGCCCCTCCCCCACCCAAACCCTTTTTTATCATGGTGCCCCCCCTGTCATTTTATCCTGGATCCGCCCCTGGGTAACATGGTGGGGTGCCTTTCCATCCTTCCTTTGGCTCACTGTCAGCGTCAGCCTCAGCGTCCTGAAGCCTCCAGTAATCGTGCATCTATTGTCTGATGATTTATTAGTGGTAGAGAAACCCCCACCCGCAGCATCCATTGGTCCATCCTGCATCCCACTGAGCAGCAGAGCTGGCTCTGTCACACGTCTTGCTGCTGATGCGGCACGCTGCTGCTGGAGGAGGAGGGACCTGTACAGCAGCAGCAGCCGGTGGTACCCGGGGAGCAGCAGCAGTAGGAGAGCCGGTGACATCCCTCACACACCCACTGCCTGATGTGCGGCTACCGGGCCCGTTGTATGCAGATATGCAGTGTGAGCTGTACATGCACGCAATGCTCTGCCAGCTGAGGCTACAGCGATGACACAGCCATAATACCTACTGACAGCTCTGCACAATACAGAGACCGGCATCACCAGCAGCAGGCATGAAGATCTGGAGCTCTGAGCATGTCTTCAGGTATTACCCTAGCATTGGTGTCCCCGAAACGTGGTGCCCATGTGGCCTGCAGGTGTGAGGGATGTGGGGTGATGGCATGCATTCCCAAATCATACAGCTTATTGCATGTTCTGTCAGTGCAATATACAATGCTGCATAATAGAGAACTCAGGCACTACAATATGTACTGTATTGTCATTTACTGCAATTGCTCATTCTTCTTTGTTACACTGTAGGCTGTGAGAAAATCAGGAACCTTCCAGCTTGTGTTACAGTAGTTGTTCTCAGACAAAGGGAATCACTTAGATGGATGTATGCACATAATAATGTAATGTATGCACATAATAATGTAATGTATGGCGTGATACGGTCATTGGGTCTACAGCAAGTTGGTCCACAGTCATTAGGTCGACATTGTTAGGTCGACATGGGGATAGGTCGACATGGGTTTAGGTTGACAGGTCATTAGGTCAAAACAAGCATTAGGTCCACAGTCAAAAGGTCGACATGGGGGTTTTCACTGTTTTTCGAGCCAACATGTGCCGACAGGCGGTATTTCATGCCCTACCATCCACTAGGGTCTGATGGGAGAATAAAATAGTGTGCCGAGCGCAGCGAGACACCGTGCCTGAAGCATAGCGAGTGAAGCGAGTGTTGCAAGGGAATGCGGTGCACTGTAAACTGTGTCCATGTTGACTGTGTCGACATTCGGGGCAAAAAAACCCCATGTCAATCTTTTGACTGTCGACCTAATGCTTGTGTCGATCTATTGACCTGTCGACCTAATCCTATGTCGACCTTGTCCCATGCCGACCTTTCCCCATGTCGACCTAACGGTGTTGACCAAACGATCCCAACCCTGTATGGCTATAGCCATGTACTAGGTAGCAGATATTAGGAAATACCTTATTATAAGTACAGTATCCAGGGATCCACACTCACATCCGGTAGAATATCAGAGATATTATAAGTACAGATACACTGATACATGTACGCAGTAATATTTGTATATTGGTGATGGATGTGTCGCCAGCATATATGCTCATTTTTCTTGTTTTAAATTATAATAATATTCAGGAAGTAATTCCCTAAATATTTTGGCAAAACATCATTAAAAAATTAGGCTACAGCAATGTGGCTTTAACTATTAATCACACACACACACACACACACACACACACACACACACACACACACACAGACCCTCATACATACATACATACATACATACATACATACATACATACATACATACATACATAAATACAGTATATAGGAGTAAATTGAATAAGATGGACGTTCTATTGAAGATGGAATGTTTCACATAGAAACCAATTTGATTCTATTATTATCTTCTAAAAGTTCTAAAGAAGTAGCATCTGATTGGTTGCTATGGGCAACATCCCATCTTCAATAGAACTCCCACCTTAGTAAATGTACCCCGTAGTGTGTATTTCCTTATAAGATGCCCATTCAGTAATGGTTCCGGTTCATAGGTCTACAGCAGTGATTTTTAACCTTATTACCTTGCGGCACACTAAATAAGATTTTAAAATTGCCAAGGCACACCATGAGATCCCCACAGGGCAAAACACACTGGCCCCCACAGGAAAAAAACAAACCTCTTGGCTCCCATATAAAAAACAATCACACTGGTCCCCACAGGTAACACAAATAAAATACATTGGCCCTTTACATGAAAAGAAGAGACCAGTAAATAACAGTTGAACTGGTGGTGGCTGTAAACTGGTTTGGGCATCTCTAGATCTGGGGGCACACTTGAGAACAGCTCAAGGCACACTAGTGTGCCACGGCACAGTGGTTGGAAAACACTGGTCTACAGTGTCTAGAAAGACAGTCAGTAGGTCTACCCCAAAAGGTCAACATGGAATAGGTTGACAGGGTCAAAATCTCGACATGGACAAAATGACATGAAGAAGCTAGACATATTCAAAGGTAGACATGAGTTTTTCATGTAAATTTTGATTTTTTTGTAAAACCACGTCGGCATAGAATATAATAGTGCCCAAAGCATGGCAAGCGCAGCAAGGGTACACGTTACAGTAACAGTTGTCGACATTGACACCAAAAAAAGGAAAAACGATTGACTACCTTTACATGTGTCTAACCTTGACCCTGACGACATTTTGACCCTGTCAACCTATTCCATGTCGACCTTTTGGGGTAGGCCTATTGACTATCTAATAATCCGCAATCATTCAGTAATACTTGTCAAAGCTATTAACCATATTTTCCAGTGTTATCGCTTTAATATGAGTGAATCTTGAGGCCATTGTGTCAGGTAGAACACTAATTGCTATACAAATCTTTTGGGGATATTAGTCAGGGCCAATAGTTAGATTTCTCCAGCACCTTCATAACCATGAACGTTGCACATTTTCCATGCACCCTGCAGAGGTTCACAAGGAAATGTGTATATTTGTCTAATGTGCTTCCACGCTTAATTTAACCTGGCAATAAACAAAATGTAATTATTTTTAAGGAAAAAGAAGGGATTGTCTGTAAAAAAATCCAGTGTCAAACGCATGATTTTTAGAGGGGGGTTTCCAAATGTATTCCAAAATCTCCCACTCTGCATTGGAGTAAGAATGGGAATTTGGGGGAATGGTAGAAGCCCTAAAAATTGGTATTTGTATACATTGCATACTATGAAATAGAGTATTAATATTTAACAGCACAGATGGTCTATAGTATAGGCTGTTTCATACATTTAAAAAAATTAATTGGTCAGCACTGCACTTTCTAAGCTCACAATCTCCCACTTCATGGTAAGGCTCCTGTCTCTTCCTCCTGGCAGCTGCTCTCTGGTCCATTGCAATGTTTGAGGGCTCAGATCCACACATACAGTAAATGTGGTAGAAGAAGCTGATACACTAGGCTCTGTCCCTTACACTGCATGGGATACGGTCATTATGTCTACATCAACTAGGTCGACAAGCATTGGGGCGACACCACTAGGTCAAGAGGCAGCAATGTCGACATGGGTTTAGGTCGACATGGGTCTAGGTCGACAGGTCATTAAATCGACACAAGCAATAGGTCAACATGGGCTAAGTCAACAGTCAAAATTTGGACATGGGGTTTTTCACTTTTTTTGAGTCGACATGTGCCGATAGGCAGTATTTCATGCCTTACCATCCACTAGGGCACGGTGGGAGAATTAAATAGTGTCCATGTCGACTTTGTCAACATTCGGGTCAAAAAACTGTGAACAACCCCATGTCAACCTTTTGACTGTCGACCTTGCCCATGTCGACCTAATGCTTGTGTCAACCTAATGTCATGTCGACCTAGTCACATGTTGACCTTGACCCATGTTGATCTAGACCCATGTCGACATTGCTGCCTGTTGACCTAGTGGTGTCGACCCAATACTTGTCGACCTACTTGGTGTAGATCTAACAACCCACACCCCACTGCATGATGTGGTGATAGCTCGATTGATCATATTATATACCAGTGCTATTGTTGTCATATTTTAAGGCACTTGCCAAGAGGAGGGGTTTCCGGGCTACCAGAACAAACCCCCCCCCCCCCTTGGTTTGCTATGGGCACAACTAGTGAGTGGTGGGCATAGGTGCAAATATATGGCCTTTTGTCTCACATTACAGTATAGTTCACATTGTATTGTAATGGATATGTATCTTATTGTTAAAACATATTGTCTATAAATGTTGCCTATTAATAATCCTCTTTGCATATATGTAAACATATCCTCTCAAAGACAGTGTGTTATACTCTTTTACCACAGATCTTTTAACCCGGGTTCATTCTTCTGGGTAGCAGGGAGAGCCACCTCCTTTTCAGGAGCCTCCCAGCTAACCTGGAAGAGTAGGCAACTATGTCATGATATTGATCTAGGAGAGTGTGTCACGATACTGATCCAGAAGAGTAGCTCCTGTATGTACTGTATGTCATGATAATGATTGTGACCCGGGGCCAGAGCATTACTGCATGCCTTGGTAGTTCTGGATGAATCGTCACTGCCAGAGAAAGATCTATTCTCCCCCTGCCGTCCTCTCTGCACCTCCTGGCTCCTGAGGTGGAAATGTTTTATTATGCTGTCTCTAAGCTGGTAACGCTTCTCCTGTCACTGGGTACTCACATCCCCTCCTTCTATCCCTCAACGTTAGCTTCTGGGTGCTCACCACACTCCGTGCTACTGGGTACTTGCCACCCCTGCTCTCCCCCCCTACACACATCGCTACAGGATACTTACCTGCCCCCACCTGCACCTTTACTCACCTGCTAACATATCCACTGCCACTGGGTGCCCACTTTTCCCTACCCCCGTGCCACTGGATGCTCACATGCCCTCCTTCTATCCCTCACTGCTAGCTACTGGGTGCTTACTACTCTCCCTGCTACTGGGTACTCACCAACCACACACACACACACACACACACACACACACACACACACACACACACCTTTCTACAGGATACTTACCTGCCCCCACCTTCATCTGCTAAAATCTCCCTTACCAATGGGTGCCCACCTTCCTCTACCCCCTACCACTTGGTGCTCATGCCCTTTAGGCATAGCAGGCCCCCCCACACACAAGTCACCGTTGTGGTGCACGCTTTCCATGGATTCTATTATCAACTGGAATCTCTCTGAAACTACTGTACTCTTCAAAAGTAGGAAAGTGTGTATGGGATACGTTCGATGGGTCAACCATAAGATGGTCAACAGTCATTAGGTCAACACCATTAGGTCAACATACTGGACGGTCGACAGGGGCCTAGTTCGACATGGGACAAGGTCAATACTTGCGTTAAGTCAACATGGTTTAGTTCGACAGTTAAAAGGTCAACATGGGTTTTTTGACTTTTTTTGAGCCTCCATGTTCCAACAGGTGGTATTGCATGCCCTACTATCCAATAGGGCGTGGTGGGAGAATAAAATAGTGTGCCGTGCGTAGTCAACCACCGTGCCCGAAGCATGCAAGGGGACGCGGTGCATTTAAAACTGTGTCAATGTCGACTGTATCGACATTCGGGTAAAAAAAAACACACATGTGTCGACCTAGACACCTGTCAACTGTGTCCCATGTCCACCTAGACCCCTGTCAACCTAAACCCATGTCGACCTAGACTCCTGTCGACCTTCTAGTATGTCAACCTAATGGTGTTGACCTAATGACTGTCGACCATCTTATGGTCGACTCAATGATCCCAACCCGTGTGTGTAAATCATGTCTGTGTACACAGTGGGTTCTCCACCATTCCCTAATTATTTACAGTATTAGGAGCACTTAGGTATTTTAAGGAACAACATAACTCTCAGCTGTGATAAAATATTAGCAATAAATAATAATCTATAATCCAGAGCATGCAGCATTGTTCCTTTATATAGTGGCTAAACAATTTATTGAATTTTAGTATTGTTAACCAAAGATAAATATACAGTATTATTCCATATATATATTACACAGGCATACATAGAGGGTTGTCACGCAGTGCTGCAAAGTTCTCAGTGCGGTGCACCCGCTTGCACATGCCGCCGCCCCCTTCGCAGGGCAAATTCGCACGTATGGTTGTGAATGGATGTTTTGCATAAACATCCCTTCGCAGCCTATGGGGCGAAACCCACATCACTCGATGGTCCACGTCCATCAAATGATGTGGTGTGCACACACAAAGCTAAGAAACTCTCTGTGGTAGGCCTGCGTGTGTCCTGACCGAGGACAGGGCGGGCAGCTGACATTCGGCGGGTGGGGTTTGGTGGACTCGCAAGGCTGCGTATTGGCAGCCTTGCGAATCAACCAGAAGAACTCCCTAAATGTAATCAGTGATGATACATCCATATTGATTTCCATATTAAATACATGTAAATATGTTCTACTGTGTTCACAAATGTTTTAAAACTTATATTATATATACTTATATTATATATACTTATATTCAATTACCAGTTGTGGTTCACGCATGGGAAAACCTCTGTGTTTAATGCCCGATTTTAAGGGGGGTGTTGCTATGGGCAACCAATCAGAATCTATTTCTTATTTAGCACCTTCTAGAAGATAATAGATAGTTTCTCATTGGTTGCTCATAGTAACACCCCATGTGAAATAGAACCATCTTAGTAAATTTTCCTCTAAGTCATATATTTTTTTAAAAGTGCTGGAGTTTCCCTGCATGTTATCCCACAGAGGGAGACTCCCTGAAATAGCAGCAATCTCCCTCTCTCCCATTTACATTGAATCATCAGCACAATTTCCCAGCACTTTGCCAAGTTACTCTTACTAACTGCTTTGGGGCTCATCTACATTTGTATATAAGTCATTTTAAAAGATTCCTCTCAGATGTAGCAGTACACACCCACACTTCTAGGTGCCACAATCTCTCCATATATGGAACTAGACAACCCCTTTGGGTGGAGCATGACACGCCCCCTCAGTGGGGTGCTGTGCAAAATTCTACTACCAACTATAATCTCCCTGAAACTAGTTTTCAAAAGTAGGCAAGTATGGCAGGAGGTGATTCAATAGGTCTGGGCAGACAGCTAGCCACAGTGTAATGCTTATAGCTGACTGTTAATCCTCTAGCTATACTGAAAAAGAAGTGAATAATTTCCCAAGTCTTTTATAAGTTTAAGCGCCTAAGCATACTCATAGGCGATTATGCACATCCGCAGGCCGCCAACATCGGTTTGCGTTGCGAATTTGCAATGGAGCGACCAGATCACAATGACTCCCATAGTCCTCTATACTAATGGCATTTATCATTATAAAAATGGCATTATTTATAGGCCTATGATCCTTTTATCAGTATTTGTCTCCTTTGCATATGCTTTCTATTTATAGATTGCACGATCACCGAAATGCGTTTGGTCTGGGACTGCTCTGTATGTGAGAGTTGTAGTTGTGCGTATATTGTATTTCATGAGCCTCTCGGCACTGTTGTATACAGTGAGACCTAGGTTTCAGTCTGGATCATTTTCCTCCATTGTTCCTGTAGGGACATGAGCTCTTCTCTTCTTTTTTTGGTATTAAAAATGTATACCTTGGTCATGTTGAATAGCTTTGTTGTTGTACAATTTACAGTCTACTTTTAATGCTTGGTAGTAATGTGATATAGTCATAAATGCAACGAAAGGGAAGGAACTAGGAACTGATAATAATGATAGTTCATATGATAGCATGTTTTGACACTGGAGGGAACTTGTGGGGGATGCGGCCAGAAAAAAGCAGGCTAGAATAGCATTTAATAACTGTGCTTGTGAAGTAGTGTCACACATAAGGTGCCCATACACTTATCCGATTGGGGCCGATTTCACCCGATCCCGACAGATCGGGCCGAGAAATCGTCCCATATCGGATTTGTTTGACATCCCATCCGGCCTGATGCGCGGTCCCGTGCGCATCGGGTCGAACGTCCTGCACATAAAATCTATTGGATCGGACCCATCAGTGGCACATCACGGGTGCTTTTTAGCACACACAATGACCCTTATTCAGATCTGGTCGCAGCACAAATTTATTCTCAAAATGGGCAAAACCATGTGCACTGCAGGTGGGGCAGATGTAACATGTGCAGAGAGAGTTACATTTGGGTGGGGTGTGTTGAAACTGAAATCTAAATTGCAGTGTAAAAATAATGCAGCCAGTATTTACCCTGCACAGAAACAAAATAACCCACACAAATCTAACTCTATCTATACATGTTACATTTGCCCCACCTGCAGTGCACATGGTTTTGCCCATTTTGAAAACAAATTTGTAATGTGATCAGATCTGAATATGGGCCAATGTGTTGGGTGCGATTCCATAGGTGTTTGCCAGTGGTGAAGCGGCGAGGCCGCTGACTGCCTGAGAGAGCATTTTCAGCCAATCAATGGCCGGCCTGTCTTTATTAAAAAATATATATTTATTATTATTATTATTATTATTATTATTATTATTGAATTTTAATTTTGAAATGTAATTTCATGGCTGTTCACGTTCTTTAAGGGCAGATTACTCTGGAACCAAACGTTCCAGTTTCACAGGACCAAAATCGAAGCCCACTCAAAAGTTCTTCAATATGATACTAGTCTCATGTAAATGGGTCAGTTGGTTCCGAAGATATAGCCGGTTACATGAGATAGCCAGTTAAAGGAGGGAGGGATGGTTTTATCTCCCCCTCACACCAGAAAATGCAGGGACTAGGCTGGTGTAAAAGGGGCCAACCCGGGAATGTCCCTGCATGATCCTGGGACTATAGTCCCGAGTAATTCCCTGCATTTTCTGGTGTAAAAGGGGTATTATTTCAAATAGCGGGACCTGCAGTGCTCTGAATACAGCCGGGCAGCCTCCCGCTCTCTGCCCGGCTGTCAATGGCTGTCAGCGGCTGCTCGGCTGTCTTTGTGGCATTATGTGAATTTTGGCTCTATCCATGTGGCATTATGTGAATTTTGGCACAATCCATGTGGCATTATGTAAAGTTTGGCTCAATCCGTGTGGCATTATGTGCATTTTGGCTCTATCCGTGTGGCATTATGTGAATTTTGGCACAATCCAATGGCATTATGTGAATTTTGGCTCAATCTGTGTGCCATTATGTGAAATTTGGCTCAATCCGTGTGGCATTATGTGAATTTTGGCTCAATCCATGTGGCATTATGTAATTTTTGCCTCATTCCATTTGGCATCATGTGTAAGCAGGGCCGGCGCCACCACTAGGCAGCTCTAGGCATTTGCCTAGGGCGCCGGCACCTGGAGGGCGGCAGTTCGCCCCTCACCCCCTGCACTGTGGTACCTGCGTAAAAAAAACTTCTGTCCCCGGCGTCCCTGCTGAGTGCTGGTGTAGGGGTGTCCGTGCCGCCGGGGGAGCCTGCGGCGCTGTTATCGTGTATACGCTTGTCGCGCCCGGCGGGGTCCCTACAGAGCATAGAAAATAACTAGCGCTATGCGCGCGGCGTTATTTTCTATGCTCTGTAGGGACCCCGCCGGGCGCGACAAGCGTATACACGATAACAGCGCCGCAGGCTCCCCCGGCGGCACGGACACCCCTACACCAGCACTCAGCAGGGACGCCGGGGACAGAAGTTTTTTTTACGCAGGTACCAAGACCAGACCCCCCCCCCCCCCCCCCGCCCGGCACCGGGGCGCCCCCACCCCGACTCGCCTGGGGCGCTCCGGTGCCTTGCACCGGCCCTGTGTGTAAGGGGCAAGTATACTGGGTCTAGTCTTTTGTTGTACAATGTGTAGAAGTTGTATATGGTGTGGTGCACTACACTCAAGAACATGCCCCCTTTTGAGTGGCCACACCCCCTTTCCAGAGCGTGCCTTCGGCACACGCACAACTACTTCCTTCACTTTTGCCGCCAAATTGAGCCTGTGTACTTCAAACGCCAGGGCCAATTTTTAATCCCATTCCTGCCCTCTCCCGCCCCCTCCCAAACCCTCTCCTATCATGGTGCCTCCCCCCTGTCAATTTCGCCCCTGGATGTATGCCCACTTAGCATCAACCCTACAAAATATGAATTTCTTTTTTCGTTACTGACTTATTTATACAGGACAAGCAATAAAAAAAAGACTGAGGATTATGAATGTATGTTTTTACCATAATAATTCCAATATATTGTAATCAAAATAAAATTGTGCCATGATAAATATTGTCTCATATATCCCAGCATGCTGTAATACTCACAGACATGTCATGCTGATATATTGTGTTCTGCAGCTAAAGGCCCCCATACACTATGCGATTTGGTCCCGATTTCACCCGATTCAGATGGATCGGGCAGTGAAATCGGGCCAAATCGCATGCCCAGACACCCGGTCCGACCCGATGCGCGGTCCCGTGCGCATCGGATCGGAGTCGGGAGGTCGGACCGGCTGCACATAAGATTTGCTAAATCTTATGTGCAGCCGGGCAGGGGACGCTGGAGCAGGAGGCTGTGCTCCCGGGTAGGTGGAGGGAGCAGGGTGGCTGGGACGCTGCGGGGCGGAAGCTGCTATTAGGGAAGAGGCAGCGGAGTGCGGACGCTGCAGGGAAGGCAGCACTAATGGAGAGCCGGGCAGGGGGAGCCGCCGGGAGCTGTCAGCGCTGAAAAAAAAAAAGCCCATACAATGAATGGGCAGCCTGTGATTGGCTGAGCGCTCTCTTAGCCAGTCAGCAATTGGCTGAGAGAGCGCTCAGCCAATCACAGGCTGCCCATTCATTGTATGGGCTTTTTTTTTTCTCAGCACTGACAGTGACAGCTCCCGCCGCCTCCCTCTGCCCAGCTCTCCGTTACTATCACTGTCCCCCGCAGCGTCCCATGCATGCTGCCTCTGCCCTTCTAAGCAGCGCGCCGCACCCCACCAGCAGCCCAACGTTAGAAATAGGATTTACTCCCACCGCTACACCAGACCCTGCGGCGAGCGGGAGAATAGAAATAATCCTATTCAAAATCTGGGTGGCCGCTGATTGGCTGAGAGCTCAGCCAATCAGCGGCCGCCCAGATTTTGAATAGGATTTATTTTACTATGCTCCCGCCTACCGCCGCTCGCCACTGCTGACTCTCCGGTCCCCGCGGCGCCCCCTGCCACGGACCCTCTCCTCTCCCCCCCCCCCCCCCCTGCTACTCCCCGGGTTTACATGTGATAAATCGCATCCGCCAAATCTTATCAAGCTCCCCCGGGGAGCAGCTGGCAGGGCCGGCGCTACCCACTCAGCAGCTCCTGCAAAGCAGGGAGGCGCCATGCTGAAAAGGCGCTGTCTCCCTCCCTGCTCTGCTAAAGCTGCCTCAGCCCTCACTGTCACTGCCTCCTGCAGCGCCTGTCTGACAGCGGGCGGCAGTATGGAGAGGCTGAGCAGCACCCTGCACCGCGCACACACTGTCCTCCTCCTGTGACCCTCTTCCTCACGGACACTTGCGCTGAGGCATGTAGCGCTGTCTGTGAATGCCTGGATGACATGTCATGTCCGGATCCGCCCCCTACCCATTGCTCCCTGCGCCTGTCAGCTGTCAATCAAATGACGAACAGGCAGCAGCGCCGCCTCCCCTTCCTTCCCTCTTCTCAGTGTGCTGTGCCCGTGCCGCTGCCAGTCCTCAACACTCCACCCCCTCTATCTCCTCCCCTCTTCTTCCATCTTCTCCTTCTCTCCCCTCTTTTCCCCCTTAGTCATGAGTGCTGCACATACTTTTTGTACTGCTTTCGGATCGCATCGCACACACATTGCATGCATGCCGTTTGATGCGATCTAGCCCATAACGTATGCGATTCTCGCAGCGTGTATGGGCACCTTTAGTGCCTGCAACATTTTGCGGACACAGCACTGAGATGGTATATGCATAAATGTACATGCACCCGAGATCCTCCATAGGATCCCATGTTGCATACACTCCAACAATCTGGCTGCAGCTTGTTGCAATGGCATTGTGAAAGGGCGCAAAATGTATGGTTTGCAGGAGGACGCCTGACACCCTAGCACCGGCCCTGGCAGCTGGGGAAGCTCAGGGGAAATCGGGGCTGACTCGCCCTAGTGTATGGGGGCCTTAAGTATAACATTGCTGAGGACTCTGCCGGACCCCTGTTTCCAGCATATATCCACAATCAACAGTGTTTATATAACACCCTGGGGATTTATTTGTTTGCAACTATTTGCTGTGATAGTTAAGGCCCCCATACACTATGCGATTTGGTCCCGATTTCACCCGATTCAGATGGATCGGGCAGTGAAATTGGTCCAAATCGCAGGTATAGACACCCGGTCCGACCCAATGCGCGGTCCCGTGCGCATCGGGTCAGAGTCAGAAGGTCGGACCAGGTGCACATAAGATTTGCTAAATCTTATATGTAGCCGGGCAGGGGACACAGGCGGCGGATGCTGGCGAGGGAGATGGGCAGGGGGAGCCGGAGCAGGGAGCTGTCAATGCTCCGTCCGGTGGAGGGAGCAGGGGGGGGGGGCGGGGGACGCTTCTAGTAGCGCAGAGGCAGCGGACGCTGCGGGGGACACATGCGGCAGTAACGTAGAGGCAGGCAGGGGGAGCCGGCAGCTGTCAGTGCTGGAGACAAAAAAAAGCCCATACAATGAATGGGCAGACTGTGATTGGCTGAGCGCTCTCTCAGCCAGTCAGCAATTGGCTGAGAGAGCGCTCAGCCAATCACAGGCCGCCCATTCATTGTATGGGCTTTTTTTTTCTCCAGCGCTGACAGCTCCCGGCTCCCCCTGCCTGCCTCTATGTTACTGCCGCCTGTGTCCCCCGCAGCGTCCGCTGCCTCTGGGCTACAAGCAGCGCCCCCCCAGCCACCTCGCAGCGTCCTCCACCCGCCACCTGGATGTCCCTTGCCACCCTCCTCCCTCCAACTTGTAGCACCCCGGGAGTTGCAAATGATACATCACATGCGATGTATCATTGGCAAAACTTGGCACATCAGTGCCTAATCGTGTGTCCCCCTCCCGGGGAGCTGCAGGGGGAAATCAGGTCCGACTTGTCCTTAGAACAAGTCGGACTAATATATGGGGGCCTTTACTTTCTTTAATCTCAGCATAATAAAGGTGATAATAAATGTGATGCCTATGCAATTTATTTCAAGTACAATTTAACCATACAGTACTTACCTACCTTTCAAACAAAAAATAAAACATGTCAGGGAGATTGTGAAGGTGACACTTACTGTAAAAGCATGGACATGTGCTGCTACAGCTGAGAGATGTGTCATAAAATGACTTACAGCCTTATGTAGATGAGCCCTAAAGCGGTTATTAAGATCTACGGTACTTGCAAAAATGAATTAGGCTCACTGCTCACTGTCATAATTCATTCTCCCACTCACATTTATAGTCCTATCACCTGTAGTAAAACATTCCTTTTTATCATATGTATAATAATACGGAAGCGGTACATCTGTCAGGACAGACTTAAGTCTACAGTCATTAGGTCGACCTCAGAAGGTCGACTGGCCTCAAGGTCGACAGGGTTAAAGGTCGACATGGGTCAAGGTCGACATGGGTCAAGGTCGACATGACTTAAGGTCGACATGGGCCAAGGTCGACATGGGTTTAGGTCAAAGTCATTAGGTTGACATGAGTTTTTCCCTCTTCTTTTTTTAGCCGAATGTCGACACAGTCGACATGGACACAGTTGGAGATGCACCGCAGCCCCTAGCATCGCTCGCTTCGCTTGTACGCTCGGCACACTATTTTATCTGATCTGAAAGATGACCGCTTTCCAATAATACTTATACACTTTTCTTCATACAGGTACCTGTAATAACACACTTCTACCCCCGCCATGCAACGGCATCATTACATTATAATGTCAACCGTGCGGGTTGATACAGTTTGTGTGGCTTAGGGGAAAGGGGGCATGGATGTGTGTGGCAAAGGGTGTGGTCTTATCAATAAGAGATGTGGCCTCAAGCCTCAACCCCTGTTTTCATCACTGAGGGGCTGCACCTTGGGACCAGTTACACTGAAGTACTGTCGCCGCCAGATGCTGTATGCAGTGTTACTCAGCTCCTGTCATTGAGCAGGAGGTGACACCTGTGTGAGATGTGCACCCTCCACAACCCCCTAGTGACGCCACTGCTCCCATGTAGCTTTTTCTAACTTTACCTCTGTAATTAAACATACGCCTAATCAACTCTGTAGCAGCACATGTCCCTATTGTAGTAACATTCTCACTGTAGCAGTACAGTCACCCTCCTTATATCAGCACCTAGTCTTCTATAGCAAACCGTCGTCCCCATGTAGCAGCACATGCTCCCACAATAAAGCAGCACATTACCTCCACCCCATAGCAGCACAATAATAATAGGCCATTAATGCTATCCCTCATTCACCTGCAAAGTACGTATTTCGGATAATTTATTCTAATTTGCTTTCAGACTGATCACATTAACATTGGTTGGTCAGAGTGAAGGACCCCATACACTATTCTCCCCTCGGATAAGTCGTACACAATGCTCCCTTGCTATATTGCATGCAATTCCAGCCAAGAGATTGCTTCTGCAGCAGGGGCAACTCAGAGGGTCCGGTGCGATGCACACGGGACCACGCATTGCATCAGACCCGCTGCCAGTCGCCTGACAGTCACCTTTTCCTGTGAATGATTGCTGCAGGGAAAGAATCAAAATTGCAGGTAAATCGCCCAGTGTATGGACTTCTTAAGAATGTGAAACCCGGTGCAATGCAGAACAGGTACAGGGAGAGCTCTGACTAGTGCATCAGGTCTATCTGTTCCTGCCTCTCACAGAACATAGAGAGGGAAAAGTCGGCCAGCTGTTGGGCCCCATATGCACTGGTGCTCATTGGAGATGTCCTTGGTATCTTATGGTCCAGTTAAAGACTAAAGTACAGATGTATCAAGCTTCAAAAAGTGATACAATGGAGAGTGATAAACCACCAGCCAATGACAGGTGGGAGCTGATTGGCTGGCTGTTTATCACTCTCAACTTTATAACTTTTTGAAGCTTGATACATCTGGCCCTTAAAAGTGATAGACCCTAGAAAGGAGAAGATGGAGCAAAGTTTTGGATTACCATTAACTGGAAAGGTAGGGTTCCTAACCATTATCAACATTAGTTATATGTAAGGCTCTATAACATATTCCAGGGCTTGGCAGTATGTATAACAAATCAGTATTGGAGACACAGGGCTGGTATGGCACTGGTGTAATAAGGTTGCACAGGTACATGACTTACACAGTCATATTAGATGAAGTCAGTGTCTCAGGAGCATAATTACAAGTAACTGGAAAGGAGCCAGAACTAAGACAGAGACCAGATGAACACAGGGGATAAAAAGAGAACACAGAGTCCAAAAACAAGAAAAGAGAATGGAGTTGCACATGTCAAGTTAAAGGTTAGGTTTCTGGAAAGTCAAGAAATTCAAGCACAATTATTGCAGAGCTTCTTCTGGATACACAATAGATGACATTTTAAACATTTTGCCAATAAGGACGATTCGTAACATCAAATGATTAAAAACATTTAGTGTGACTGTACGCACTACAACGCAAATGATGCGCTCTCCCACTGGTTGTTGGCAAAGTCCATGTACATGCATTTCAATCTGAATATACTGTATAGCCAACAACAACATCCTCCTGGATCGGGCCACTGTTGTATGTCTTATGTAAAATCGCTCAGTAAAATCACCCAGTACCCAGATATTTGCCTTGTACATGTCCTGTCCCAAAATTCTGATATAATGTCATATCATATAAGGTAGGGGTTCCAGCATGAGCCATCAGAGGCTTACCTAGAGAGTCCTGTGGACTTTCTGTGCAACTCGACAAGTTGCAAGTTCAGTGCTACAGTTCTACTGGCTGCAGGCTGTTATTCCAGGCCCCCCGTAAGCCAAATGTAGATGCCATTAGACAGCGACAGTTCTGAACCCTGGAGACAGCACCACTTGCACACCCCTAGTTACAGCTCTGATTTATAATCAGAAACTTACCATAATGTGCACAATATGCACAAAGAAATAGATCAATTGAGTATCGCCCCAAGATCTCCCCTCACTGTAGACTGGTATTCAATTGTTATATTGCGCCCAATCTCCACCCATTGAGCAGAAAACTATTTTTGACAAGTCCAGGTTTAGGAGACTTATTAAGTTTTCTTTCATGTAATACATGACTTGTTTTTAGTAAATCCCATTCTAAAAGTCAGTTGGCTTATATCGAAATATATTTCGTATAATTCCGGGCACTAACCAGACTTGTGGCCAAATCAATTTAATCCTGATGTGTGCAGAGAAGCAAAAACACATCTAAACATTAATTATGATCCCATAATCGTTGTAACCAGTTTCCATGAAATAAGTATGCATTAGATGTGCCAGATATGGGTGTTTCCTGGGGTGGTCATTGATTTGATGGTGCCGATTCTGCATTGATCCATTTTATCAGTGTGGACCCTTTATTGACCAATACTTGGTTGTACATGTTGATTGTATTTTAGGAAATTGACCAGGGCCCCCAAGTCACCTTTAGGGCCCCATTTCTAGATTGGGCATGATCAAGCATGTGATAATCAGTATCCGCCCCACTGCTCTCTTCTTGACGCTAAATAGATAGTGTGGGCCCAGTCCCATGGTACAGAGGCCACTGTATGACGCTGAGCACCCCAATCTTGAATAGTTTCCTTGACGATCACTGTTAGAGAAATTGCTTTTGCACTATGGATTCTTTCACTGTCAAATGAGAAAATTATCATTTAGTTCAGTATAGCTCAACATTTAGTATATCTCTTTAATCTCTATTCTTCCCAGGATGGAACAAATGTTGTGTGCTAAGTGTTGCTGTGTCCTGAATATAAAGCAGCTGACATCAGAACTTCTTGTATTCATGGCCATGCAAGTATGTAATAGGATAGAAATGTGCATGTGAATTGTAGTGGCAGGCTTAGCAGCTACTGTAACTAAGTTGTTTGTACTTGAATCAGAGGCGTAACTCTGGGAGGCAATGGAGTCATCCGCCGCCGGGCTCCTGCTCCCAAGGGGGCACCTCTCCTCATCTGCAAGTTTAAATCAGTTATTTGAAAGTCATCAATTTCACTTCTGTGGCTGACTCCTCCTCCTAACATCATTTTTGCAAGTGTCACACCCTGTTTTAGAACCCACGACCTATCTTACTAGAGACAGACACCTTACTGATTGAGCTTTTTAGGGGGCACCAATATTGATTTTGCCTCCGGGCAACTGGGACAAACTTCCGCCACTGACTTGAATATTGTGATTGAATATCCCCCTTTATCTCTCTCCAAGTTTGATATATATATCTCCCCAATATTTGACAAGCACACTTTGCTATTGAAAAAATGAAAATGCAAATATTTGTAATATTAGCAATGGCAACACATCTTAGTTCAGTACCCAACCATTCAAATATTTGTTGTCTGCTATGTTCAATACAATGCTATGTTCAATACAAGACAATTGAGTTACACATTATCAAGTAGATGTCCATGAAATTGATTAAATTATGCCATAGCTACAAAGGAGATAGATCAAAGCTTCTCTATTCTTGGTAGTGCTGTGGAACACCTCTCACTGGGGCAGATTTATTAAGCCTGAAGAAGAGATAAATTGGAGATAAAGTGGAGATAAAGTGAAATGAGATAAAGCACCAGCCAGTCCACTCCAAACTGTCATTTTCAAACACAGTTCATTGGCTGGTGCTTTTTCTCCTTTTACCTTATCTAGTGTGCCCGCTAGGCTGTTTTAGCGGGGCACTGCACCCTGCCCGATTTTTAAAGGGCAAAATGCGCCCTGCCCCTCTAGCAGCACTCCGCTAAAAGAGCCTGCTGCCTGTCCTGCCGGTGTGCCCCGGGAAACCCAGCGCCGCCTATGCAAAGCTGCTTTCAAAGACGCTCATCTGTTGGTAATACCAGCAGATGAGCGGTGTTCCCGGCGATGATGCAGGAGCACGCAGCAGTCCTCACCCCTCATCGCTGGGCCGTACACACTGGGCGGCTTTGAGCTGAAAGCCGCTCAAACTTGCTGTTTTGAGTGGCTTTCAGCTCAAAGTCACCCAGTGTGTATGGGCCTTTAAGCTCCATAGACACAGGGCCACTTTTTAAAAGATATTGCTAATTTTGGTCCTTCTGAGTGATATCTTTTAAAAAATTACTTAGTGTGTATGCTCAATATAGTTAGTGCTCCCGTGCATCGTTAATGACCCCCTCATCTGCGCTGCATGCTCAATGTTGACTATATCATCAACAAGGCATGCAAAATCTGCGGGGTTCTCCTATTTCATTAATTGGCTAAATTGTGGATTCACCTGCAGGAATGTTTTTGACCATTTTCGTGTTTATGAGCAAATATTCGTTTTCTCTCATCCATTTCCATATTTTAATTTCTCATCATCCTCTTAATGGATGCTGTTGCACTTACAGTATCAAATCAGGATTGTGCTGTAGTGTTGGTTCCATCGTCTGCCTACCTCTTAAGGCCCCCATACACTAGGGCGACTTGTCCTTAGGACAAGTCGCCCCCGACTTCCCCCTGAGCTTCCCCGGCTGCTCCCCGGGGGAGCTTGATTAGATTGGCACTTGATGTGCCATTTTTTACATGTGATAAATCGTCTCGATTTATCACATGGGAGCAGGGGGGGGGGCTACAGAGGTGGGAGCAGGGGGGCTGGGGACGCTGCGGGGACAGCGTCTGTGTCCCCCGCTGCTGGTAACGCTGCGGGGGACAGCGTCTGTGTCCCCCGCTGCTGGGGACGCTGCGGGGGACACAGGCGGCATAGAGCCGGGCAGGGGAGCCGGCGGGAGCTGTCAGTGCTAGAAAAAAAAAGCCTATACAATGAATGGGCAGCCTGTGATTGGCTGAGCGCTCTCTCAGCAAATTGCTGACTGGCTGAGAGAGCGCTCAGCCAATCACAGGCCGCCCATGCATTGTATGGGCTTTTTTTTTTATTCAATACTGACAGCTCCCGCCGGCTCCCCCTGCGCGGCTCTATGCCGCCTGTGTCCCCCGCAGCGTACCCAGCCCCTCCTGCTCCCTCTACCGCCTCGCCGCCCCACTAGGTCCCAAGTCGGGTGGTCGGACGTGCAGCAGGTCCGACCACCCGACGCAGATCCGATGCGCACTGGACCGCGCATCGGATCTGAGGGGACATCAAAACTAGACGATTTTGGTCCGATTTCGGCCAGATCCGACTGATCTGGCTGAAATCTGACCAAAATCGGCTAGTGTATGGGGGCCTTTACTTTACACATATGATCTGACATACCTTTTACAGAGCAGAAGCAGAAGTATACTTGAAGCCATATAAGACTAGAGGAGAGATGTACGAAGCCTTGAAAAGTGATAAAATGGAGAGTGATAAGCCACCAGACTATCAGTTACTTCCTCTCGTTTTTCAAACACAGTCTCTAACATGGCAGGTAGGAGCTGATTGGCTGGTGGTTGATCACTCTATATTGTATACATTTTCAAGCCTAGTACATCTGGCCCTAGCAGTTATACAGGAGGAGATACTTTCCCCTCATCAAAGCAACAGTCTAAATTAGACAAAGGCCTGTATTCAATGATGGTCACCACGGCCGGCGAGGGGGTTAAACAGCAAGGATCGCAGAGAACCAGCGATCCTTGCCGGACGCTTGCTCTATTCAATGTTCCGTGGAATCCTCGCTGTCACAGGATGGCGAGGATTCCCCCAAACAGCGATTCCCGCGGCTAATGAAGTGAATCAGCGGCATTTCACTGCGGGTTTCGCTGCTTCTGCAGCAAAATACAACGATTCCCCCTTGCTCCCAAAACGGAGCGAGGGGGAATCAGCGTATTAGGGGGGTCAGTTGAACACTGTGGGCACGATTGGTGACATCGAGCAGGTAGCCCTGCTCACTGTAACCGCTCGCCCCGGGCATTGAATACTTGCCACAGGGTGTAAACCACCATAATTGTACTACAGATTGAAACAGTTTGCTGGGGGGCATTGACAATTAAAAATAGGCTGCGGGCACTCCTCCATTTTGTTTTATGCCCACGCGCATCAATGAGACTTCGCTTTAGTGAACAAGAGATTTATCTCAGGGGTAGAGGTGGTGCATTTATTGTGTTTTTTGTTTCCAGAAAAAAAGATTTGTATTTATTTTTTACTGCAATATATAGCAGAAGCGGGCCGTGACCTATTTTGTCTGTGTTACATCCATTCCACACTATAAGCAAGCTTGGAGTGCGAATATATGTTTCTATAGTAATTTCTAGAAAACAAGAAATATGAGACATTTCAATGAATGACGCTGTTACTACAAATGTAGTACCCGGGACTCTGTATTGTCATTTCTATTCTTTTCTCCATGTGAACGTTTCCAGCTGGAGAAGATTTCAGCGCATTGTATGGGAAGCAATTAATGTGGGTGTTATGTATATGTTTGTTGTGTGCAAGCAAGGACAAATGGGCACATTTGTGCGAATACAAATACACTGCACACCCACATGTGAATGTCTCCTAGGTTAGCTGCATGTGACGATGATAACCAGTGGCGGTTTTTACCTATGAGCTGCAGGACCATAGGCGTGCGCACGGGGGGTGCCGGAGGTGCACAGGCACCTCCTAATGACGCCACCCCCGCATCCTTCCCCTTTCAGCGCAGCGCTGGCCGGATGCTGCCTGCCGCCCCATCTGCTCGGCAGCTGCAAATGTCCAGCAGCGTGAGCGCCTTCACCCTCTGCCCGGCAACGTTAGCTTCGTCCCTCCTACGCCCAGCACCTCCATACCCCCGCCACCCGGCAATGGCAGCTTCCCCTCACCGTCCGCCAGCGCGCCCAGCACCTCCTTCTCTCCCCTGCCCGGCAATGGCAGCCCCCCCCCCCTCCACCGCCCGTAAGCGGTAGCCTCCTTCTCTCCCCCGCCTGACAGCGGCAGCTTGGTCCCCACACACTCCGTCAGTGGCAGCTAGCTCTCCCCTCCCTCCGCAGGCTCCAGGCAGCTCCTGTGTATATAGCTCTATGGGGCCATTATAAGTGTGGCAATATGGGGCATTATGTGTGTGCCAATACACGGGGCATTATGCATGTGGCACTACAGGGGCATTATGTGTGTGGCACTATGGGGCACTATGTATGTGGCACTATTGGGGAATTGTGTGTGGCACTAAAGGGTCAGCACCATAGGCGTGCGCACGGGGGGTGCCAGGGGTGCACAGGCACCTCCTAATCACCCCCCGCACGATTGCCGGCATACGTCCTTATTCTTCTTTTTTTTTTTTTACTAAAGTCCGCTTACCCCTGCTGCGCCACGGACTTTGCACAGTGGTGTGGTGGTGGTGGGGGGGGGGGGGGATGTTGCGTGCGGGGGGGGGGGGGGGGGGGAGGTGGGGATCGGATCTCCATTTGGGATCCGCAACAGCACTGCTCCCCGAGTCCGTCACAGCCACCGGCGAAGTGCGGGCTGTGATGGCTGACTAGTATGCTGTCTGTGATTGTGCAGCCTGCGCCGGTCCTGCGCAGGCTGCAGTAAAGAGACCAGAGCCAGCCGTCCACCACAGCAATCCCCACCTCATCCTGCCCAGCTCCCGCAATGTTTCTATCACAAGGGGACCAGAAAAGATAAAGTAGGTGAAGTGGGACATGAGGAGGGGGTCAGAGAGGGAGATATAGTATGTATCCAGCCAGTCCCAGTGGGTCCAGTCCTCTGCCCCATTTATGCCGTGTTCACACTGTGTAATGGGCATCATGTGTGGCAAAATGTTTAATGAGCATCACAGTGTGAGGCGTAATGTGTAATGGGCATCAGGGTATGAAGCAAAATGTGTAATGGGCATCACGGTATGAAGCGCAATGTGTAATGGGCATCAGGGTATGAAGCGCAATGTGTAATGGGCATCGGGGTATGAAGCGCAGTGTGTAAAGGGCATCATGGTGTGAGGTGTAATGGGCACCATGGTGTGAGGTACAACGGTTAATGCTCATCACGGTGTGTGGCGTAATGTGTAATGGGCATTATGGTGTGTGCGCAATTTGTCATGGGCATTACAGTGTGTGGCCTGTAATTGGCATTACAGTGTTTAGTATAACGTGTATTGGACATTACAGTGTGTGGCGTAACATGTATTGGGCATTATGGCATTTAGTATACTAAGTACTGGATATGTGATATGTAATAGGAAGTACAGTGTAAATTTTTGGCGCGTGGCTTCGCCGTGCACTGTCCCTGTTGACCCTATTTAAGAAAAATTTGTCAAGCCCTGGCATAATGTGTAATGGGCATTATGGTGTGTGCAATTATGTGGCATGGGCATTACTGTGTGTGTCATTATGTATAATGGGCATTATGTTGGGTGGCATAATGTGTGATGGGCATTATGGTGTGTGGCATTATGTGTAATGGACATTATTGTACATGGCATGTGGCATTATGTGTAATGGGCATTACAGTATACATTTTTGCAGTGCTTTCGGCACACACTGTCCCTGTTACTAGTATGTGTTGTGTGTGTGTGTGTGTGTGTGTGTGTGTGTGTGTGTGTGTGTGTGTGTGTGTGTGTGTGTGTGTGGGGGGGGGGGGTGATTCATAAATAAGTCACCTTCTATTTACAGTAGTTTGTATTGATGCCCAGTAGGCGGTGATGGACACGCCCAGTAGGCGGTGATGGACACGCCCAGTAGGCGGTGGTTGGACAAGCCCCTCCAATGGTGCACCCCCTAAGAAAATGGTCTGCGCACGCCTATGTGCAGGACTGCAGCCCCTCAGGTAAAATCTGCCACTGTGTCACAAGGGTACAGCAAGAATAGCCCAGTCACACAGGAGCAGCATCTACACTATACTCTGTGAGCTGTATGTTTGCATACAGATTGCATTCAATACATGCAGCTCAATCAGCAAATAGGCGTTTAAGTGATATAGCTATAATACACAGCATACTCATACTTACTGTAGATGCCGCTGCAATGTGGCTGGGCTGCCCTCCTCTGTACCGGCTGCTCCCCTCCCTGCCAATGCCTTCTGCACTGCCGCGAGCCTGCACCATCCCACTACCAGCCCAACCTGCTGATCTTTTATCGTCGTCACACTCTCTGCCTTTTGGCTGGTGATGCTGCCTGTATCGCCAGGTCCCGCAGTATCGCCAGGTCCCGCAGCATCAAAGCACCAGACAACTTGCTCCTCCCCTAATGCCCCTTCCTATGCAGCACCCGGTTCGCCTGACCCCCTAGCTCCCCCCTATTTATGGCCCTGCTAAGAGACTGCACTGGTTTCAGTATGACTGGCAGTGACTTCCTATTAGAAGTCCTACCTGACAGTCACTCAAGCTAGTTCCATTTGGAGGTGTTCCCTCCCTCCGGGATGTGCACCGGGGATTATTAGTGAATCCCGCCCATGTACAGGGTGGAATACTGCATAGATGGGCTCATAATGAAATTTAGAGAGTCTCAATGCTGTCACTGTGGTCTCCCAGGCAACCAACTGTGATCTCAACAAAGCAGAGCAAGGTTCTCAGGGAAGGGGGCAGCATTGCTGTTCCCCACTCACGTCAAGGTTCAATAGCGGCTGCACCACCACATATGCACTATACACCAATATTATGTTGTAACCAAGGGCGTAAATACCATAGGTGCAAGGGGTGCAGCTGCTATGGGCCCCAGAGCTGAAGGGGGCCCATCTTTGCTGTCTAAGTAATATGTTTTACATACATTTATCACCATCAGTTAAATAGGGGGCCCTTACAAACTTTTGCTATGGGGCCTACAAATATCTAGTTACACCTCTGGTTGTAACCCTGATATTTTTTCTCAAAGTTTCCTGATCACAATATGTTCTTCAATAATTGTCTTCAATGTGGTGATCAGTAAGGAATCAATATCTGGAAAAGGAAAAGTGTGAGTAGTACACAATGTTCAATTAAATGTGGATCATTATATTATTTCTTGTGGTTTTTTTTTTTTTTTTCACATAGCCATCCATGGGATACAGTTATTAAGGCTGCCATGAGGAAATACCCTAATCCCATGAATCCTTGTGTAGTAGGGGTTGATGTTGTAGACCGGAATCTGGATACTCAAGGAAGACTACACAGCCATCGCCTCCTCAGCACGGAGTGGCGGCTGCCGAGCATTGTGAGGGCAGTAAGTACTCTGCATCCCCCCCTACGGATAATCATCCCAGTATTTTATTCCAGTCACTCCATCCCGCACAAACAGTGTTACTGATGTTGTGCTAAACGTAGGCCTGTTGGCATAGCATACTGTGTATGTTTACACAATGTCAATCAGTGTAGGCTGGCACAGCTGATGTAGGGGTATACACAAGTTGAGTGAGGGCATGTCAGTATAAATGTGGACTGTGCAAAGTCAGATGAATGTTTAAACGCACTTGTTTCACCCTTTGAGTGCCAACATATTTTTTTTTTTTATAAATTCACTTGGTACTCAAAGGGTTAAATGTATTTTTTTGCACCTAAAATAGGGTAGGCACAAGTATGCACTGATCATAATGATGAAGACTTGTAACAAATGCATACGTTTAGTGGGCGATCATACTGCTAAATGTTTATGGCCTCACATGTACATGTGTTCCATTTCATGAGCAGCATAGGCCAAATTTCCAACCAACTCTACACCAGGCCAGAGGACTTTATTCCAATACTAAATCAATTTCCATGCCCTCTTATTTCAAATAATTACTGTAAGACTTGACTTAACTTAATAATGATAGTTTTGCAGGATAGGAAGAAAAAGATTATTCTTTCAGTCAGACTAAAAACGTTGCCGTTTTGGCAGTAAAACTGCTGTTGATTTATATAATTAATGTAGTTATGGGGGAGCACAGGGGGTGTGTACCTTTGGCCTGACGACTGGATCACATTGGTAATGTGTCTTGTCTGTTTACTATCGCTGGCTACCATAGGCGAATCTAGAAATATGGTAATGGGTGGTCCCAGATCCAAATACTGAAGAAGGTTGGACCTTTGCACGGCGGAAAAGGGTGCGTGGCTTCATGAAAAGGAGGCGTGTCATCACAAAAAGGGGCGTGGTATTACACATTAGACCACACACCATAATGCCCATTACACATGTTAGCAAACTCCATAATACCCATTACACATAAAGCCACATGCCACACACCATAATGCCCATTACACATTGTGCCACACATCATGATTGCACATGCGCAGAAATACGCATGTGCAAAGCAAAAATATCGGCCCCATGCGAATGCACACAGCCTTGTGAACGGTCCAGAATAAGGTCCAATGTCCTGCTGCCAATGTGCTTCTATATATTACAGCGGCCTGCAATAGTGTATTACTAAGAAGTGTTACGGTGGTGGTGTAGGGGGTTGTTACATCTCAACTGTATAGGGCTGGGGGCAGTGCTTGTGGGATGGGGAAAGCCCCAGACTCACCAAAAGACTTAATTTGGCCCTGAAAGTATCATATATTTATAGTAGGAACACGTGAAAAGTAATCATGTGGACCTTGCTTATTAAGCTCACTGATCACTGAACATAAATCACATTAGTGTAACACAGTTTACAGTGGCGTTTGCACGCTTGGCTCACTGTAATGAATCGGACTACTAATCTGGGCTGCTACACTTTGAAATATTTTATTACAAACTGTGCAAATCACCAGTTATTATTATTATTACGTTTTTGGTTTTGTTATAAAATATAAAGGTGCTATACTGTAAATGTAAAAGTATCTATTTATTTATTACTGATAGTTAATATGTGACTGATAATTGGATATCCTGACAAAGGTGCAGCTGCAGACTCATGATGTAGCGAAAACAATAAAACGTACTAAACGGGATGAGAACACAGGGTGATGTCACCATGACCTGCACCCCGCCTATGATAAATCCGGACATGTCTAGTAATTTGGCTTAGGTTTAATAACATTTTATGTTTGCTGATCAGAACATGATCCCTGTGATTTGTTTCAGATTCTTGGGACCAGCAGAACGCTGACATACATTAAGGAACATTCAGTAGTGGATCCAGTACAGAAGAAAATGGTTTTATGTTCAACGAATGTGAGTGAGATGCTAACTTAATTATCAATAATGTTCTCTATTTATCAGCAGATTTTCAGGGTCCTCGAACAACATTAGTATATGGAACCACTATTGGATAAAATTGATCTCCCTTTTTATCTTCATTTCCAGATTTGTGGAACCCGTGTTAGTACACAGTAGCAGCTGATACTTGTGGTTCTACATTAACCAGAGAGCCACCTATATTATATTTTTACCATGCAAAGGAGGATCCAAAGTGCAGAGCTTGCTGCAATAAGATCAATGCAAGGCCTGCGCCCAACAACTTCATGCTGTTTTGCACCATTTGGCAAAATTACATTACAATGATTCAGCACTAAAAGTGTCTGTGCTGGACAGCATATTAATCCTTTGAGTTCCAACATTTCTGTAAGAGATGTTCAAAAAAATATCTGCTACAAATAATTGTGTCTCATATTTGTTATATAAATTCAAATAAAAATGTATAAAAAAAATATTCCTATATATGGTAAACATTACAGGTCATTATGATGACTAAAATTGTTGGTTTGGCAATTTTTACACCTATTTTGACAAATTCACTTGGCACTTAAAGGGTTAAATGGGGGTTTAGGTGTGGTTAAAGTCCCATAGGTTTCATCAACACCTATTGTCAGTAGAGCTCATGAATTTGCCTTGCAAATATATTTTTCAATTCCCTCAGAACAGTCCTATAGTCCCTTTTCAGTGTAAATTCAATTAGCCACAGGTAAATATGGCACAGCAATGGGAAGGTTATTCAGTTAAGTAGTCTTTTCTCGCACCTAAATCGGGGATTACCGTCAGGGCCGGTGTAAGGCTTCTCAGCCCCCTAGGCAAAACTTCAAATTACTCCCCCCTACCAACCCAAACCCCCCCCCCCCCCATTTTTTTTTTTTACATGTTAAATTAAATAGTTTCCTTTTTATTTATTTAAGATATCACTCACAAATTTGGTGTCTGTTGATGAAAGACTGGTTTACACGCCACATCATGAAAATCCAGATGAGTAAGTGACCTAAAATATTGATTAATATTGATAATACGTTATGATGAATTATGTAATGAGGTTACTTATCTGTCCTTTTTGGGCTAACTTGTCCCCTCTTGTGCTTAGTTATGTGTTGTTTCTTTATACTATAGTAAATGTAGTTTCAGAATCTAAGGTGAAAGTGCTTCCTGGTAAAAATAATAATAATTTGCAGATATTGTTTGTTTAATGGAGACTCACTTGGTTGGGGCTAATATTTTATCTATGAAGAAACCCTGAGTCGGTCACACACACCTTTATGTCTAAGGGGGTGTCTGTGTTGGTCCGCAGAACTGTTCCCTCATTGTAGGCCAGGTACAAATTGATCCATAGGGATGATAGCTATTTATTTACCACCACCATACTCTAATGTTGTTCCTAAAAAAAGTGCCTGGTTTCCTATCCCTTTTTCTGGACACCCCTGCCGTGTGCCTTGGAGATTTTATTAATGTCAACCCCGATGTTGACAGATTTAACAAGTCATTGCTGGGTCCAAGACCTAGTGTGGGCCAATATTCTGCATTAATGGAGGGCATGGGTTTGATGGATGTGTGGAGACTTAAAAAATCCCCAAACCAAACAATATTCATGTTTTTCCTCTCCCCACTCTGCCTTTTCTAGAATAGACTTGACCTGAACATCATGTAGCTTGATTTTGAGAACTCGCTCTGTGACATATGAAACTAGGGGTATATCAGACCATTCCCCTTTGGCATTGCAGCTCGATGTGGGAGGTCAAAGAGGACAACCCTTTTGGAAGCTGAATCCATATTGGCTTACTTGTAGGGGCTCGGGTTCTGAGTTGGCGTCCGCCTGGAACGAATTCTTAGAGATTAATAGGGGCACAGCCACTGTTACTGTGCTTTGGGATACATTTAAATCTATACGTAGCACCCTCACCTGACAGGTAGCTGTACTTAAATCCTACTACATAAAACAAGAAATAGATCTTGAGGCTTCTTGCAGATCCTTAGAAATTCAGTACTTGATGATGATGATGATGGTGTTGTTGAATCTAAAAAAGCCTGGTTGAAAGCTCAAACATTATGGACAAAATGCTTAACTGAGAAAGCTGGATCTAGAACGTTGTTTTCTAGCCACTAACAATATGCTATGGGTGATAGGCCAGGCAGCTACTTACCTAGGTTTGCGACTGCTGAAAAGCCCACAAACACTGTGGTTGAGTTAGTGGAATCTAATGGTATAGCACTTACCCTCACCTCTGATATCGCTGAGGAATTTCTCATTTATTATAAATACATTTACTCTTCCAAGCTATCGCATGATATTTCCGAAATACAAAAGTAACTATCTGATATATATGTGCCAATGTTAACATCAGAGGCGAAAAGTTATGTTGACTCTCCCCTCTCAACCATTGCGATAGAAACAGCTATTAAATCCTTCCAGGGAGATAAGCCATTGGACTGAGATCGCTACCAACAAGTTCAGTTGTTTGTATTACAAACAGATGAGCATCAGATGAGGATGGGAGGTAGGAGTAACTCTAAAGTCCTGAAATGTAGTTCTACGAATGGCACCTTCTGGCACCTGTTGTGGTCTTTTTTTCTCATTTTGGGATGTGGTTTTAAAGCTCATTATTTCTACGTGTGTTCCTATGTAGGCCTTTATCCCCCAGGTATAGTTATTGGCTGCTTTGGAGGAAGACATATTATACAGCATTATATAATTAATCTATGCACGCTGGCAAAGGTTTGGGTGGCCCGTTTGTGGGTGGCTCAGGAGGACCCCACCACAGAGGTATGGATCAAATTAGTTAACTAGGTGCCTGGTCATGAGGAGTTCACATATACAGTATATCGTTAGGTGGAAGGTAAATATCAAAATTTGATATAGGTGACTGGAATTCCCCTTTCATCTTTCCTCTGGGAGTTCTTAAATGATCCAATCTAGTTTCATGTACATTAGACATCTGCATTATACAGTATGTAGCGTTAGAAGTGTGACCAAGAGACCAACAACCATCTATTTGATGTTATAATATTTTTATCAGCAAGTACAATGTCACTTAATGTAATATTCTGTATGGATACGGCATTGTTTTATGTTTCTATGTGTTTTTATGTATAAATAGTATGTATTTTCCTATATATAAAACTCAATAAAAATCTATTGAATTAAAAAAATTATAATAATTTGTAGGATTTTGTTTGGTACTTGTTTCCTAGCACGGCCACAATCTTGTGGATCGTGTACCTTTAAGTTAAGGTACACGATCCACACGATGGACCCGATTTCCTTTGAAATCAGGTCCATTTTGCCGGCAAAGGTACAATATCGGGGGCATCGCGTCGGTCGGGACCATTAACATTGGTCCCGACGCGACCGACGCGATGCCCCCGATTTCCCCATAGGCTTCAATGTTAAAATATTTTTTAACATTGAAATCGTGAGGATCGCGTCAGTCTTGTGCCATTATAATGGCACAAGATGAGATGGACTTGATTAAGTCCATCTCACCTTTAAAAAAATGTGAAAAATGTGAAATGGGCCAATATGACCCATTTCACATTATAGATGTCCCCGTCGTCACCCCACGATAGACGCCAACCCGAAGCGTGGCGAGCGCAGTGAGCCCGCGAGGGGCGGCGGTGCGCGTCCTCCGACCTTTTCATTCCCCTTCTATCCACGTCGGCGTGGAGTTGAGAATAGAATAGTGTGGCGAGCGCAGCGAGCCACCGAGCCCGAAGCATGGCGAGCGCAGCAAGCCCCGCGAGGGGACGCGTATAACTTCACAGGTATACGCGTCCGCTCGCCACGCTTCGGGCTCGCCACACTATTCTATTCTCAACTCCACGCCGACGTGGATAGTAGGGGAATAAAAAGGTCGGAGGACGCGCACCGCTGCGCTCGCCACGCTTCGGGTTGGCGTCTATCGTGGGGTGGGGTTACGTTGTTAAATTTGGGGGTGTAGGGAATATTTTACATTGAATCCAATGTCAAATCGGGTCCCAGGGACCCGATTTACATTTCATTTAAACAAAAAATCGGGTCGAAAATCGGGTCGGTCGCATCGCATGCGACCAAATCGCATGCGATGCGATCGACCCGATTTTTCCGACACGACCACCCCGATGTAAATCGGTGTGGCCGTGCTAGGAAACAAGTACCTTTTGTTTTTACTAAATCCTTTTAAACAGTGAATATTCATTTGCAAACGGTTTCTCATTACAGGACAGTACTGACCCAAGAAGCCATAATTACAGTAAAAGGCGTCAGCCTAAGCAGTTACTTGGAAGGATTAATGGCTAACACAATTTCATCAAATGCTAGGAAGGTATGATGTGTGTGTTACCTTACATGCAGCATAAAGACTGGAATATAATTGGTTTTTCCCAAAGTTCATTTTATTACTGTATAGAGCATAAGGCATACTGCGCCAGTTAGTGCACTGTGCTCCATACAACACAAAGGGGGCAAGGTAAGAAGAGGTGGAAGGGGCCAAATGGGATATAACTAGCGTTATTTGACTCTTACATTGGATATCAGTAAGTGTGAAAGCAGATAACATAGAGAAAATTACTTTCCTCGACATTATCTAAAAATACCTAAAGATTTCACTGTGGCCATACTATTGTATGGTGGTGGAACATCAGAATCAGTATCAGAATCACTTTATTGGCCATGTATACTCTCGTATACAAGGAATTTTTTGTGGATACAGTGCAGCTTCAAGCATGGTACAAGAGGGATAACAGGACATACATACATTGCATCAGTTGCGCATACAAATGACAATTCACATGTTAGGATTTGCAAGGTTAGATAGAGCAGTTAGGTTTTTAGATTAGCAGTATCTTAGATTACATTGTTCAATAGCTGAATAGCTATCGGGAAGAAGCTTTTTGCAGTTCTTGATGACTTGGCAGGAATGGACCTGAAGCATCTACCTGATGGGAGAATATCAAACAAGCTATGGCCAGGGTGGAGTTTGTCCGCCACGATCTTCCCAGCTCGCTTCTTGACCCTACTTAAGTATTGTTCCCTTACAGGGAGGAGGTCCGTCCCAATAATCTTCTCTGCTGTCCTCACCACTCTTTGCAGTCTTCGTTTGTCAGATTCATTGGCCCCTCCACGATAGCAGTGTAAAAGAGTGTAAAGTAATTCAGATGTTATCAAAAAGTATAAGCGTCATTGTAACTTATTGGCAGGATTACCTGCGGCACCTTCAGTGGGGTCCGATTGCACATTAGAGATGGTTGTGCGATGTCACGTGTGCACAGTGGTGCTGGCTATGAGGTAAGACCCAGCATTAGGCTGTTGTGCTGTGAGTCTGTCAGGGGTAACCGAGGGGAGGTGTGTGTGTTCTTTCCCCTACACTGGATGCTGAGATGTTAATAAATCTCAGCGTTATTGTTTCTTGCTGAAGCTCGATAAGAGGCTAAACAGAAAGAGCTATAACACCACATTAGGTGAGCCTATAGTAGATCTTCCCCAAGGTGCTTTCCAAGTCTTTTTACAAAATGTGATAAAAGAGTATTTATTAACAGTTATTTATATAGCGCACACATATTCCGCAGCGCGTTACAGAGAATATTTAAACATTCAGTCCCTGCCCCAGTGGAGCTTACAATCTATATTCCCTACCACATGTACATGCACACACAGTCATTCTAGGGTTCATTTTGTTTTGGAGCCAATGAACCTGTTTTGGGATTGTGGGAGGAATCCAGAGTACCCAGAGGAAACTCACGCAAGCACAGGAAGAATATACAAACTCCACACAGTTAGAGCCATGGTGGGAATCGTACCCATGACCTCAGTGCTGTGAGGCAGTAATACTAACCATTACACCGTCTGTGCTGCCCAATTGGAAGAAGAAAGACTGTTGATGTTGATTTATGTCAAACTACTATTGATTTGGAAGTATCTTCTAAATGTAATATATTATTGGGGGAACTGCCCCTTGCGATGATTGCTGGTCTCTGGACTTCCAGGCCTATGACTATGTCTGCGCAAAAGGACGCAACCGATGCAGGGGATGCTGGAAAGGATCCTCTGACAGGGAGGGATCCTCTGGAAAGAAGCTCATAGGCCTCTATAGGGTAACATCTCCCCAGGAATCTGGGGCTTAGTACATTCTTAGTATCTGCATTTTCCCCTTAGTACATTCAACCAATAGTATTCTCTATAGTGGTCTCTAGGCAACCACACGTCTGCAGCTCACACTATTACAGTATTGTAGACTGGTTTCCTTAGTATCTGCCACAAATGAACATAATAGTCAAAGTTAACAATTTTAAGTTTATTACATTTCTGTCAGGGGCCTCTGGGTTAATGGCAGACAGTGGCCTCTGGGCTTCAACCTCGAAGGGGGCCATATGACCCTCTCCATTGCTCCAGGTTCTGCCTCATGCGCCCCAGAGCAGGAAAAAGCAGGGAGCCTGGGGGCATGTGCCACAGTCCTCTTTCTACCTGTGTGGGTGGTAGAAGTAAATGTGGAGGGTGAATATTCTGCAGGATCCCTCTCACAGTAGCTGGGAGAGACTTCTTCGCCTGAGCGCATGAATGCCCAAGAGCCCAAACCTCAACCTCACAGATTGAGCCGGCAGCGGGAGCATGTGGGCAGCCAGAGAATGGGGACAGCAGGTGAGCAGCAGCAGCAGTGGTGAGTATTTCTGGGGCAGAACAAACCTGTCCTGGGAGGTTTGTCCTGTCCAGAAAAAAACACCACTGAAGGGTTTAACCATCTGGATTGAAACATGGGTAACCTTAAAACCTGGACTCACGCATAGATGGTCTTAAACAACTGGACTGAAATTGAGTTTGAGGAACTCTGCTTTACTGTATGAGGCCCTCAAGAGGACACTACAAATGTTGGTATTGGAATTGTCATCTAACCTTAATGTCTTTTTCTCTATCATCTTTATACTAATGTTATTTTACTTAGCTGTTACATTACACTAAGGTTATACAGTATATGAGTAATATTTACAATGTGTGTGTGTGTATGGCAGTGTGGATATGTGTGGTTTCTTAAATAACCATAGTACTGCATATGTTTGTTCTCCAATATAGTCTTTTCATATTTACACACTGAAACATGTTCTGTATGTTCTGTATTACTCTAGGGGTGGGATGCAATTGAATGGATCATTCAAAATTCTGAGAGCACAGTAAGCTAACAGTGTCTGCCTCTGATGTTTATACTAACTAGAGGTAGCTATACAACTCTTATTTGCATTATATCTGCATTATCTCTGCATATCCTGTGAATGTTTGCGTGTAAAGCCGTATCATGTTAATCTTTGTTAAATAAAAATATGCAAAAAACAGAAACAATGCATGTGATGACAATTGTGTGGTGCAATTACAGTATAGAGTAGAAGAATACAACCGCACATGCAGGTTACATGGTGTCATTTGGGCATATTTCAGTCAAAATAATATTGGCAGTTTGGTTCATATAATTGGTTCTGTAATAGAGAACATCAGGGGGTACATTTAGTAAAGATTGTTTTTTAAAAACTGTCTGTTCTTTGAAAATCTGGCTTGTTTTGTGTTTATTACTATTGGTTCTTTAAAGCCAGGACTCAAAAGTATTGAGCTGTAGGTGTTCGGTTGAAAAGTGCAGATCAATCACAAAATGCAATGTTAGTTTGTTACTAACTTTTATTTTCTTGTGTAAAGAAAAACATTGCTTCCTATTCATACATCTGTCGGTATGATCAGGTGTTCTAAGGAACATTGACATACAGTATGCCTATGAAAGTTACTTCCTGAAAGAAAATGTATTATAAAATGCATAAAAGTATCTCTTTGGGTGGCTGTTGGTGATTAAGAACGCCTTATATAAGGGATGCTTCCTCAAGAGGCTGTTGCTTGTGAATCCCAAAGGCTCTACAGTACTGAAACTACAGGGTGTAGTCACACTCAGATTATCAATGGAGCAGCTCCAGGCCTTCGTATATAAATAGGCAGGCCATAAATCATAAGTTAAAATTGAATTTCTATTTTCCTCACAAAATTATGCAGAATTTACATAATTTACATATTTAGGGGGACACTGGGGGCATGTGCATTAGTGTATGGGTTCTACATGCCTACATGGTATTGCCCTCACCTTCTCCACTTCTAATAGGCCCTTGAAAATTGTAGCTCCAGGCCCATGAGGCCCGTAATCTAGCCCTGCATGTGCAGCTACAACAGAGCCTTGACATTAGTGGGAGGGGGTTCCAGGGGGAAGCAGAGCCAGCTCTTCTCTCAAAACAGCATAGTTATGTCCTCTTCTGAGCATAGAGATCAGTCTAGCACCAAAGGTTTCCTGATAGGAGCTTGCATCATTATTTTGTGTCGTCATTAACATTTAGATGACCAGATTGGCAAAGTGTTGCTTTTGTCCATTAATGGTCTGCCAACAGCCCACTGATCCTTCTTTTATGGCTCTGAGACACATGCTCCTGATCTGACTTTTTCTTTGATTTGTAATAAGAAGGGAATAAGACCTACCGGGTATAGCCAGCTCCTGTATCACATGACCGCCTCTGCACAAGCTGGGTGATCTTGCTGTACAATAAGCCAGAAGAAGATGAATTGCAGTGTATTCTGTTCCATACAGTGCATCGGAAAAATATTCACAGCTCTTCACTTTACACTTCACTCTACACACAATACTCCATAATGACAACATGAAAAAAAAATTATAGGTAGATTTTTGCTAATTTATTAACTATACAAAACTAAGAAATCACATGTACATATGTATTCACAGCCTTTGCTATTAAGCTCAAAATTGAGCTCAGGTGCATCCTGTTTCCACTGATCACCCTTGAGATGTTCCTACAGCTTAATTTGAGTCCACCCATTCAGTTGATTGGACATAGTTTGGAAGGGCACACACCTGTCTATAATAGGTCCCACACTTGACAGTGTACTGTATGTCAGAGCATAAACAAAGCATGAAGTCAAAACAATTGTCTGTAGACCCCAGAGACAGGATTGTCTTGAGTCACAAATCTGGGGAAAGGTACAGAAAAGATCTGCTGTTTTGAAGGTCCCAGTGAGCACAGTGGCATCCATCATCTGTAAATGGAAGAAATTTGAAACCACCAGGACTCTTCCTAGAGCTGGCCAGCCATCTAAACTGAGCGATTGCCGGAGGAGGACCCTATTCATGGAGGTGACCAAGAACCCAATGGTCACTCGGTTAGTGCTAGAGCATTCCTCTGTGGAGATAGGAGAACCTTCCAGAAGGACAACCATCTCTGCAGCAATCCATAAATCAGGCCTGTATGGTAGAGTGGCCAGACGGAAGCCACTGCTCAGTAAAACGCACATGGCAGCCCGCCTGGAGTTTGCTAAAATGCACCTGAAGGACTCTTTAGACCATGAGAAAAAAAAGATTGAACACTTTGGTGGGAATGCCAGGCATTTGAGTAGTTCGGGGGCATGTTAAGGGCATATGGGGATCTCATAATATCATGATGGTGAACTTTAGAACACATACAGACAAAGGAGGGCTTCTGGTGATCTGAGGGCATCTGGGGCAGTTTATGTCCGGTGACAGTCTCAGATCACTTTGAGACATTTACTGCCAAATGGGATCCAGGGGGCATGTGGATATATTTTGGCACAAGCAGGAGTCCTGAGTATCATATTGTGGAATTTTGGACCATATGGACACATTTTTTGGAAGGATTGATGTGGATTTGACTTTTTACAATCTTGAAATGAAGGGTAAAGTGTTGCCCTTTCGGTACATCAGGTAGCCCATCTGTGGTTTAGCCTCTCCCACATCAAACTTGCCTAGACATGCACACAGGGTTTTACTGAGCTGCATTTATTACTGTTCTACAGGTAACTGTGTAGGTTAGGTGGTGTAACACAAACCAGCCAATAAGATGTTTGCTTTCATTTTTGAACCTGTCTTACGGCAAATGCAGAATATGATTAATTGCTATGGGCAACACCTGTTATCGGTAGAACAGTTTTAATAAATGTATCCCTCTGTGTTGCTGTTAATATTCTAATGCTTTGATTTGCTACAGTTCTAGCCCGCTCTACTTAAGTGATGCACGTCTGTGTGTAACCAGTTTTGAAGAATAAATACAGTAGTGCCTAGACCTAGTCAGACATATATAATATCATTATTTTCGGTACTCTTTACCTAGAAGGGCGCCCATCGCGGGCATTGCATGCACTAAAAAATCGCGATGCCTGCGATTTCCCATAGGGAACAATGTTAAATGTCTCAATTGACCCGATTTTCCTGTTCAATGCCTCAATTGACCCGATTTTTCCATAGGAAACAATGTTAAATGGGCCACAGAGGCCAAATAGGCACCCTAAAGTATGAAATGGCCACCCCAATTGTTAACGCCACCCCACGATCAACGTGAACCCGAAGCGTGGCGAGCGCAGCGAGCCTGCGAGGGGCGGCAGTACGCGTCCTACGACCTTTTCATACCCCCACTATCCACGTCGGCGTGAAGTTGAGAATAGAAAGTGTGGCGAGCGCAGCGAGACACCGTGCCCGAAGCACGGCGAGCGCAGCGAGCCCCGCAAGGGGACGCGGATACCTTCACAGGTATCCGCGTCCCCTTGTGGGCTTCACAGCTGTCCGCGTCCCCTCGCAGGGCTCGCCACGCTTCGGGCTTGGTGGCTCACTGCGCTCGCCACACTTTCTATTCTCAACTCCACGCCGATGTGGATAGTGGGGGTATGAAAAGGTCGTAGGACGCGTACCGCCGCCCCTCGCGGGCTCGCCACGCTTCGGGTTCACGTTGATCGTGGGGTGGCGTTAACAATTGTGGGGGCCATTTCACACTTCAGGGTGCCTATTTGGCCTCTGTGGGCCATTTAACATTGTTTCCTATGGAAAAATCGGGTCAATTGAGGCATTGAACAGGAAAATCGGGTCAATTGAGACATTTAACATTGTTCCCTATGGGAAATCGCGGGCATCGCGTCGGTCGCATCACACCCGATTTTTTTGTGCATGCGATGCCCGCGATTTTTTACTAACGATGCCCACGATCAAAATCGTGGGCGCCGTTCTAAGTAAAGAGTACCTTATTTTCTTTTAAGTAATGCAACTGGTTTATTATTGTCCTAAAGGATGTAAATGTTTTCGTACATGCTGATGTACATGAATTAGATATTTTGGTTCCCTGGCTGTGGGTGAAGAGGTGTGACAAAGCTGATCTGTCCCATACAATGATGAAGTGGCGCCAACCCCTTTGTACAAACTGACAGAGCCACTGCTATCCAGGTGTCACTGCCAAATACAGTGTGACGTTAATGGCTGCAGTGATTAAACACAATTATTTTTTTATACTGTTTATTAAAGAGTTTCTTACAGTATTACATAATAAAAGGCTTTTCACAATTATTATATAGTATAACTCACCAGTTCTAGATGTAGGAGAGCACTGGAGAAGCTGCACCTGCAGCAGGAGTTCTCCTCCATCAGAACAGCCATGCACAGACTTGGAGCTGTCCGTCTTGATCACTAACTGAAAGTATAGTCCCTGCACTCTGTACAGGCAGCTGAGCGCACCAGCAAGATGTATTGTTAACACTGTGCCGGATTATATTCTCTAATAGCCGCCTGCTGCAAGATACAGCGCTCAGAAGCTTTATGATGGCCCACAACTTCTCTGAAACCTGCATACAGGTTACCCTACAAAGGGAGGAGGGACACATTTATTTTCTAGAAATCTTGCTGAAAATTTAAAATCCAATATAGTTCAGTCCTTGTATCAAAAAAGTTTGGGAACCCCTGGCTTAGGGCATTAATTCCTGGAGCTACAACCAAGGCTGCAGCTAACTGAATCTAGCCTTTAGAATTAAAAATATTTGTTGGTATATAAACAGAACAGTGTGGAGTTTGTTCGTGATTCATTTCGAATCCTTATTATCTGCATTTCTTTCCATTTAAATTGGTCTTGAGACTTTTTGCTGATATTAATGTCTGGTCTTGGGAACGTAAATGTTTTTTTTTTGTGATGTAGGTGCCATCATATCAAGTTTCTTAAAGATGTGGACAGGTAACTCAAAGTACTGGCCAGATCTACTCACCCTGACCAATCAGTGGGCTTCAGTGCAGTAGGATGACATACAGTACTGCACATTGCTTTGCAAAATGATGCAGATAGACAATTAAACTATAATGCGATAGCTGGATCTTTGTATTTAAAGTCTTTATTATTGCATTTTTTTAATATCCAATCCTAGACTGTTCCACTGATACAACCACACGTATCACTCTACTTACATTATTGCTTTATTGAGCTGAGGGTGCTGATTGGAGGACTCATCAGCTGTTTGGCAGTTTTTTCAACTTTAACCTGCTATTCTAGCAGGAGGGAAAGCAACTCACAAATACCAGATGGTAGCAGGGGCGGATTGGGAATTAAAACCAGCCCGGGAAATATCTCGAAGCAGCCCTAATGGGGGGGGGGTCAGTGGTGTTGCATGCCGAAGGCGCGCCAATTTTTTGGGGGGTGTGGCCTATCAGTATGGGGCGTGGACTATTTCGCCAAGGCCCATTATACATATACCTCACACTGTGATGCCATTATACCTATGCCGCACACCCTGATGCTATTATACATATGATGTACACCCTGATGCCATTATACCCATGCCACACACCGTGATGCCATTATACATATGCCACACACCTTGAAGCCAATATACATATGCCACACACCCTGATGCCATTATACATATGCCACACACCTTGATGCCATTATACATATGCCGCACACCGTGATGCCCATTATACATATGCCACACACCGTGATGCCCTGCTTCTGAGGGTCGAGAGGAGTGCCGGACATCCACCTATATACTGTATAAATATATATATATGAAACACAGTGTGTGGCACTCGGATCAAATAAAGCAACTTCAGTCAGATGGCTTCAAGATATAGCAACGTTTCATTCACAGTTGAATTTCGTCAGGTTATATCCTGACGAAATTCAACTGTGAATGAAACGTTGCTATATCTTGAAGCCATCTGACTGAAGTTGCTTTATTTGAACCGAGTGCCACACACTGTGTTTCCTATCTGACCCTGTATTCGTGAAGGCACATGATTCTATTGGCCGAAAGGCGGCCAATCAGGAGCCGAGAAAGTCGGCTCCTGATTGGCCGCCTAGCCAAAAGACCAGGACTACGGCGGATCAAGACGACAGATCTTCACAGGAGGACCTGGGTTAGTTGGATTTCCTTCCACAGGTCCCCCATGGATTTCTTCGGACCCGGATGGATGCCGACATGGACATCGACATGGAGCCAAATGCCGACATGGATCTGGACCAGGACAGGACACCGGACCAAGACCCAGGGACCTACCTACGGGTTCAAGATAGGTAAGTATCAGTATGTATGGGCTTTGGATGTATTAATGTTTTATTTTTATTTTGTGTCAGTGTGTGTTTATTTGACTATTTTTTAACTGTGGAACTACAAGTGCCAGCGGCCCTTTAATGCCCCGCAGGCTGGAACTTGTGGTTCTCCAAGTCCCAGCTTGTGGGGGAGGCTTGCTGGGACTCATAGTTCCACAGTAAAAGACAATAGTTTTTATTCTATTTTTTGACACTTCAATCAGCCCGGTGACCACCGCACAGGGTCACCGGGGACAGCACCAGGCTTCAGCCTGGTCAGGTAAGTCCTGGAGGGGGGGGACCCCTTTATTGGGGGGGTCCCCACTTCCTCAGGGCCCCTGGCCAGGCTGACTGGTCAGTAGGGTGATGTTTTGGCCACGGGATCTTATCTAATAAGTGTCCCCCGGCTGTGACATTACCCTGCTGGCTGGTTTGGCCTGGGGCTGGTTCTTGAAATACGGGGGACCCCTACTCATTTTGTCCCCCATATTTTGGGAACCAGCCCCGGACCAGGAGCCTGGGGCTGGTTTTAAAAAATTGGGGAACACCTATTTGTCGGGTTTCCTGATGTTTTATTACCGCCCCGGCTCTTTCAGCCTGGTGCTGGTTTCGGCTGTGGGGGGGACCCCAAACTGATTTTAATTTACTTTTTTTCTATTTTTTTTTTTACACCTTGCAGCCTGCACGGATCTGACTGATCCGTTCAGACTGCCTGTAGGAATTCGTATTAGCGGCCGTATATACTGCCATTAATACAAATTAATACGACATCGGAGGGTTACAAAGCAGTCGTATTTGACTGCTTTGTAAATTCCCCTCCGGAACACGACTTTGCATACGATATATGCAGTCGTATTCATTCATAGCAAGAATACGAATACAATTTTTTGTATTCGTATTCTTAGTAAATTTCCCCCATAATATCCACAGTAGTAGCACTGCTTATACATATAATGCCCAGAGTACTAGAACCCTTACACTTACACTTACATGTCCACAGTAGTGCTGTGGTTTACACATAATGCCCTCTGTTGGCCACAGTAGCAGTGTTTTTATACATAATCCCCACTGTTGGCCACAGTAGTAGACAGTAGTAGTGCTGTGTAACGCCCGCACCAGTTGTGGACAGTAGTAGTGCTGCATAATGCCCGCACCAGTTTCTGACAATAGTAGCGCTGCAAAATGCCCACACCAGTTGCTGACAATAGTAGCACTGCGTAACACTCTCACCAGTTGCCGACTCTAGTAGTGCTGCGTAACACTCGCACCAGTTGCCAACAGTAGTAGCACTGCTTAATAACCTCACCAGTTGCTGACAGTAGTAAAGCTGCATAATGCCCAAACCAGTTATTGACAGTACTAGCCCTGGGTAACAGTTGCCAACAGTAGTGACACTGCGTAACGCCCTCACCAGTTGCCGACAGTAGTATCCCTGCGTAATGCCCACACCAGTTACCGACAGTAGTGACACTGCATAACGCCCTCACCAGTTGCCGACAGTAGTGACACTGCGTAACCCCCTCACCAGTTGCTGACAGTAGTATCCTTGCGTAATGCCCACACCAGTTGCCGACAGTAGTGACACTGCATAATGCCCTCACCAGTTGCCGACAGTAGTGACACTGCATAATGCCCTCACCAGTTGCAGATAGTAGTATCCCTTCGTAATGTCCACACCATTTGCCGACAATAGTGACACTGCGTAATGACCATACCAGTTGCCAACAGTAGTAACACTGCGTAACGCCCTCACCAGTTGCCGACAGTAGTATCCCTGCGTAATGCCCACACCAGTTGCCGACAATAGTGACACTGCATAATGCCCTCACCAGTTGCGGACAGTAGTGACACTGCATAATGCCCACACCAGTTGCCGACAGTAGTGACACTGCGTAATGCCCTCACCAGATGCCGACAGTAGTGACACTGCGTAATGCCCACAACAGTTGCCGACAGTAGTGACACTGCATAATGCCCACAACAGTTGCCGACAGTAGTGAAACTGCATAATGCCCACAACAGTTGCCGACAGTAGTGACACTGCGTAACGCTCTCACCAGTTGCCGTGCTGCATAATGCCGGCACCAATGTAGTGTAGTGCCAGCACCACCACTTTATTTACCTTAAAGGCTGGCTGGCTGGCAGTGGATCTACTTCTTCTTCCTTTCATTAACTGTGCTGAGTGCTCCCGTGTAGCTCCGCCTCCTTCCACAATCTGCTGTCATGACTGATGACTGTCATGATGAGTGATGAGTGACATTATAGGGGGTTGGGAGACAGACGGGAGCTCGGCTCGGCGCTGCTGTCTCTAATGCAGTCAGTGTGACTGTGAACTGGCAGCCGGCAGCCACAGAGACTGACTGAGGGCAGCAGCGGCAGGGATATACAGCTGGCCACTCCCTGCTCCATCCTCACACAGACGGCCGGTGGCAGAACAGAGACAGAACCGCGGGAGCAGCTGCGTGCTGCCTGACATGCGCACCAGCCCTCCCGCGGACATTTTTACTCCAGTAAGAGCCGTTGCTGGCCGCAGACGCAGCCATTTTTGTTTTGGGCAAAGTCCGCGGCCAAGCCAGGGGAGGTGAGCAGCCCCTTAATGACTATTATGGGCCGGCCCACCGGGAAACGGCCCGGTTTCCCGCCAGGCCAATCCGCCCCTGGATGGTAGGGAGCCTGTCTTCCTGCTTGTTGTGGGAGGGCTGTTACATTACAAGTAATTCATAAAGTTTACCTTTAATAAATAGTCTCAACTACAAAATAATACCCCTTCCACACCGCACAAATAACCCAGGTCCCATTCACTTCTATGGAGTAGGCAGCGGCGTCACCTCAGTGCTGCCTCCTTCCCAGTCCCGCCTGATGCACCGCCACCCCGCTCCGCTCCCCGGACGATGTAGCTGTGAGCAGCAAACAGCGCAAATGCAGGATTGCTCCCGGGACGGACCCATGTCAAAATCTTAGGTGCGACCTGGCATTTGCGATATGAAAGTAATTTCACCAAAATCCTGTATTTATTTTGGTTTGAGAACCAAATGATTTTGATCAGTATCTTGCTAGTATCTATGTTAGTAACTTGTCTGGTGATAATCATTATTTGTTCATAACCAATTAAACACTGCTGCATTAATATAACTGACTGCATTTGTAATTTGTTTTTCTTTTCTCTTTAGATTACATAGAAAACTGTGGAGAGGAGAACTTCTACAAAATGAACATATCTTATAATATGACAAACATTTTGTAATGACCACTTCATCCATCTTATTTCAAAATATTTTTTGTTAATATTTTGTAAACTTTTTTAACATTCATAAGACAGTTTGCAATAAATGCGTAGTAATGTGTACAGAGTACCTGTTTCCCTTTCATATTCATATCTTCAGTGCCCACTGTATAACTATTGCAAAGATGGATTAGCATAAAGCAGGGATAGTTAGAGCCCGTGGACACTTCTTTTGTTGAACAAAATCTCCCAGCATCAGAGCTGTAACTAGGGTGGTCCAAAGTGTGCCATCGCACAGAGCACTGCAGGGTAGGGGTGCCGTTGGAGACACTTATTATTTAGGTTTTAAATTAAACCCTGGCATCTCCTGACTGCCCTTGTCTCCTTCTCCCACCCTTTCCATCGTTATTACTTTTGAAGCCCGATATGGCTGATCTATGCAGGATTCAAACCTATCGCCTGTGGACTTGCAGTCAGACACTCTATTCATGAGCAAACTGACCCTTTATAGAAAGCTAGATAATTCTAACTATTTGAAGCTCATCTTAGACCTCAGAAAAAAAGTGATCAGCATTACAGCTGATCTGATCTACTGTGCAGGATTCTTCTACTCCATCAAGAAAGATGAATTCAGAACCAGCACTTACTTTTAAGTAATCAATGTTGATGGAGTAAAAGGTCTGATTTATAGAAGGTCTGATTTATAGATAGATAGATAGATAGATAGATAGATTTTACATACACAGTAGTCTGTGTATAGATACCGAGATGAAATAAATGTACAAAGCTGTAGTAGCAAATGAGAAATGAATGTCACAGTAAACATTGATTAAGATTAATAAAGACGCATCTAAAGACTTGTCCAGAATATGAAAACTACTGTAAACTTCTTATCAGGTTATACCATTAGGTGAGGGGCTTAGAAGAAAGCACTGTACATATTTTTGGTTACTATATTTAGTTAACATGTATATGTTCAGCTTATAATGAAACACAGCACACGGCATGCTTTAGATTTTCTTGTCTATGTTAAATTTATATGTAATTCCATCATCAGTTTTTCAAAACTCTCTGGCACATGGGTTGGATTCCAGGGAGATTTGAGCAAGAGATGTGATCTGAGCAATTTAGTGTGGGAGATTTCCCACAGTCTACATCTCCCATATACACTGAGAGATTTGCACAAGATATTTCTGCTGAGCAATCTAGTATGGGAGATTTGTGTTAAGCAAAAAATAATAAGAATTTTTTAAATAATGGTTTGGTATTAAAGGAGGGTGGACTTAGATTTCTCAGATCGCTTCCTAAAACATGGGCAGTTGCTTGACTAGATATACTGCATGCTTGAATGACCTAGACCGGTGATAGCAGCGAATGGCCATAATTATGGGGCATACACACGGAGTGATTTGGGCTCAATTTCTAAGCGATATGGCTAAATCGCTTATAAATTAAGCCAAAGTCTCCCTGTGTGTATGGCCTACAGTAGATGCAGTGCTGGTCATCCTGTAAAAAATGGCAGTTTGCTTGCTGCTGAGTTTCATTCACAAGTCACTGCATTATGTTGCAAGGCAAATGACACAGATTACATTTATTTTAAGTGTAGTCTAGTACAATTGGCATGGTTGTAAAGAATATACTGGCTTTCATTGTGTCTATTAACAAACGGTATTCACAAATAGGCTGCATTTTCTGCCGTTCTTGTGATGCTATTGGACAATATTTACAGTAAAAATAAATAAATAGATAAATCAAAACTGCATGGATTTAAACGCCTTCAAAATTGATTTATAAATGGAGTCATATTTAATTGGACCTTATAGAATTAGCAGCAGTTCAAAACAGCAGTTCGGACTCATTCAAAACATTTAAACAACAATTAAATAACTGATGCTATTTCCCAGGCACGTTCGCATGGAAACATACACTGGTCAACCTGCAGAAGGAAATAGTATATTAGTTAGTGATCTTTTCATTTTAATGTGTACATAATGAAGACAGACTGCTCCTATGTATTGGTTTCCACTAAGCTGCCACCACTTCGCAATATTCAATGGGGCTGGCGAGGGGGTTAAACAGTGTGGATCGCCAAAAACAAGCGACCGTCGCCGTTTAACCCCCGTGCCTGCCGCTCATCATATTCAATGTTCCAGGGAGACTCTCATTGTCAGAGGACGGTGAGGATTCCCCCAAACAGCGAGGCTCGCGGCTAATGCAGGGAACCCGCTGCATTTAGCCGCGAGCCTCGCTGTTGTAGCGGCCGCGCACGCCGTTTCCTCGTCGCTGTAAAAACCCAACAAGGTGGAAGCGGCGTGTGCAGAGGGGTCAGTTGAATATGGACCGTGTGAGCTGTGACAGCGAGCAGTCAGCACTGATCACTGTCACAGCTCACAAAAAAACACTGAATATGCCACACTGTGTTCAGGGAGTGGGTAAACTTTAGTGGGGTAATTTTGTAACCCATTTTATAATGCATTCATTATTAAATAAATGGTCAAATTAACCAATATTTTATGCAAATGAAGGGCACCTAGTCAGAAATACTCCTACACTTCAGCCACACTCACTTGTACATTCTGTGATTCCAACATTACCAGTTATTACATTTCAGACTCTGTGGGCATAAGGAGTACTAATGATCCAGGTTTTAAGTGTATCCATGCTTAGCAACAGGTGTCTTAATTCATACCTCACTAAATATTAGTTATGTATTATTATTTGAGCCACAGATACATTAAAAACATTGACTGTTAATGCTCATTAGTTTGGGCACCTCTGATCTATTTATCATGAATAGACATTTCCTATGCAGCTACTGGCCAAATATTGTTTTCATACCTTCAGATAAGTTAAAGTTATTAGTTTGCTCCCTCACTAAGGGCCAGTTGTACTAAGTTTAAAAAGTGATAAAATGGAGAGTGATAAGCCACCAGCCAATCATTTCCTTACTTCAATGTCACATGCTGTGTTTAAAAAATGACAGGCTGATTCGATTGGTGGTTTATCACTATCCACTCTATCCCTTTTCAAGGCTTAGTACATCTGGCCCTGAGCCTAGCTTTTCGTTTTGTATTTTTCATGTTCTGTGCATGTATATAATCATACAAAGTTGTTGTTGTTGGGAAGGGGCGGCGTGAGCAGGGTGCTGTTAATAACAGTAGCCCTATCACAGACAGACAACGAATTAAAAGCAACAACTGTGCCTTATGGCATAAATACTGTACATAATTTGAAAGAACATATGGAAGATAAAGCAATGTATTTCAGATAAGTTTCAGGTGGTCACAAACAATACAACAAATGTAATATAAAGGTGGGCACACCTTTATATTACAACATTAAGAACCTTGTGCTTCCGATGTCTTTGCACTTGAAATGGCTGTGTACCAGCTCTTTAGTAAGAGGGGAATCTTGAGAAATACATCAGTTGCATGTTGATGCCATTTTCTGGCAGATTTTAACTATGTCTGTAACATATTCTTAGCCTGTTTTATTCTATTCTATCCATCCTATTTCAGAACTGTACTAATAATTTATTTTAAAATAAACTCAGTCTTATTCTATCTATGCGTTTAGTACTTTTATCAAATATATATATGATTTCTTGTCGTTTTTTTATTATAAAATGTGAGAATGTTTAAATAAATTAGGATAAAATAACCGTAAGATTTTTCCTACATATTTTTATTTTATTGACATAATAAAACAAACATAATAGCAAAAGCTATTCAGCATAATAAAGATGCAGGTACTTGTGTACTAGCACGGCGCCCACGATATTAGGTCGCACGACATATAATCGTATCGCATGGCATACACCCGATGCACTGTGATGCGATGCAATTTTAAATTGTATAAGCCCCCCTATACGATGTTTATTTGTATTAGCACCCTAATGGGGGCTTACAATGTTAAATGCACCCCCACGCCACCCCCACTATGAACGCCAACCCGAAGCATATTACTTTACATGTATTCCGCGTCCCCTCTCGGGGCTCGCCACGCTTCGGGCTCGGTGGCTCGCCACACTATATAAAATCAACTCCACGCCGACGTGGATAGTGGGGGTATGAAAAGGTCGTAGGACGCGTACCGCTGCGCTCGCCACGCTTCGGGTTGGCGTTGATAGTGGGGGTGCCGTTTAATTAACTTATAGGGGCCACTTTTAACATGGGAAAACCCTTTAGGGTGCTTATACAATTTTAAATCGCATACCATTGTATATGCGATAGAATGGCATACAATGCCATACAATTCGATGGTATACAATTTAAAATTGTATAACATCGGGTGCCATCGCACAACATCGCATCGCATACCATCACATGCCTTATGGTCTGCGATGCGATGGGCGTCCTGCTAGTGCACAAGTACCAAGATGCATATACCGGCAAGTGGAGATACATAGCCAAATAATTAGAGCAGGCAATATTGCATCTAATTCAGTGGTTCTCAAACTGTGGGTCCAGACCCAAAGTGGGTCACGACTCCATGTCACTGACCTTTAGGATGAGGACTTCTCTGATCGCTCAGTCTGTGATCCAAGGAGTCTGAAAAAATCAGTTGAATAGTCGGTACTTGTTTCCTAGCACGGCGCCCCCGATTTTGATCGTAGTACATCTTATACAATCGCATTGCATGCAATATAGCGGCATGCGATGCGATGCGATTTTTAATTGTACGAGCACCCAGATGGGTGCTTTCAATGTTAAATGCACCCCATTGGCAACGCCACCCCCACTATCATCGCCAACCCGAAGCGTGGCAAGAGCAGCAGTACGCGTCCTCCGACCTTTTCATACCCCCACTATCCACGTCGGCGTGAAGTTGATTGTAGATAGTGTGGCGAGCAGAGACGGATTACTTTACATGTATTCCTCGTCCGCTCGCCACGCTTCGGGCTCGTATTCTGAAACCCCTCACCACGCTTCGGTCTCGGTGGCTCGCTGCGCTCGCCACACTATCTATATTCAGCTCCACGCCGACGTGGATAGTGGGGGTATGAAAAGGTCGGCCGATGCGTACCGCTGCGCTCGCCACGCTTCGGGTTGGCGTTGATAGTGGGGGTGGGTGCTACGAAACAAGTACCGACTATTCAACCAATTTTTCAGACTCCTTGGATCACAGACTGAGCGGTCAGAGAAGTCCTCAACCTATGACATGGAGTCAAGACCCACTTTGGATCTGGACCCACAGTTTGAGAAACACTGGATTAGACGCATTATTGCCTGCTCTAATTATTTGGCTATGTATCTCTACTTGCCGGTATATACATCTTTATTATGCTGAATAGCTTTTGCTTTTGACAATGGGGGTGAATTTAACATTGTAAGCACTCATCAGGGTGATTGTACAAATAAAAATCGCATTGCATGCCATTTGATGGCATGCAATGCTATGCGATATTTCATTGTACAAGCACTCCTGTTAATTTAACATGAACATCGCATTGCATCGTACACCACTAAGTATGGTATGTGATGGGTGCCGTGCTAGGAAACAAGTACCGAATAGTCTTTTATATCAGACTTCTCAAATCACTGGCTTAGAGATGGAAGAAGTGATCAGGCAGCTCTTCCCCTAACCCAGTACTCTGCAAGTGCACTGCCATCAGCATTCTGTACTCCTGGCTCCCTCATCTACATGCAGATATACATAGGTGGCACGCAAACGTGTGTGTGTGTGTGTGTGTGTGTGTGTGTGTGTGTGTAGGGGGGATTGTGTCATCCACTTGTACCATGGTGGGCAGCAGTGAGTACAGAGTTTATAGGATGTGTCTGTGGATGGGTGGAACAGGGGCGCACACAGTGTTTGATGTGGTTGGGGACAGAGAAAAGTTAATTAATTGATCCACCACAGTCACTCCCTGGTCACTTTCTGCCACCCACTGCCTCAGACTCCCATCCCCATCTCCCATCCCGGTCACCACTTGCCATGCTCCATTACCCATTGCCTCCCTAATCTACATAGTAACAGTAATTAAAGATGAAAAAAGATGTTAGTCCATCGAGTTCAACCTATCTAACTTGTAACTACTGACTTGAGTAAGTCATATCTATAGGATTCCCTTAGTGGCCAAAAATGTATCCAGTTTTAATTTAAATTCATTACCAGTAGTTGCTGCAATCACCCCCACCAGCAATGAGTTCCAGAATTTTACTGCTCTAATCTGCCATGCCATCTTACTATCTGCCACCCCATGTTACCCACTGCCATTGCATGCAACACCTACCACCTTTTGCCTCCCCATATCCTCACTGACATCCTTCCCAGCCATTGCCTCTTTTAGACACCCTTGGCATCTCCCTTCCAGCCACTGCCTCAACACCCTCCCACTACCATCCTCTCCCTCTCCCTGCTATGTTTGCATCTGCGCTCACAACCCACAAGTACTGTCACTGGCAAGGACTTTGAAAGGAGCATTGACTCTGCAATTGTATAAGAAATTAAGTGATTGCATTAGCAGGTACAGTACAAAGTAAGTCTAATAAAACCTTCTGTAAACCAGAATTGAAACAAGGTTTCTAATATGTGGATCCAGGTGCCGGTATCTTTTTTCCGGCATCCATTGATATAACTATCTGGTCACTGGAAACAGCAAACATTTACCACATTTGGACTGTAGATAAAACTGGAAAAATGTATTTGTACCTTTTGCCCAAGATTTTGGTAAATAATTTGTAGTCTAAACTAAGGGTCATAGTACGATAAGGATCCTCCAAGTCCCACTACTTTCATCATAGCCTAATACCGTGATAGCTAACCTATGACACGCGTGTCACTCGTGACACACCGAGGCACTTGGAGTGACACGCGTCTGACCAACCGGTGTTCGGAGAAGAAAACCCAGAACTGCGCAAGTGAAGTGGCAAAGCCAGCACGCATGCTGCATCGCCAAATGGAAGGGGACAGAGGGGGCGTCAACTGTCCGCTGGAGGGAGCAGAGCTAGCTCACATTCTCTATAGTCCACCTCCACTGCTGTAGTCGGGCCTGTGCTGCTCCCGCTCTCTATAATCCACCCCCGCTGCTGTAGTTGGGCCTGTGCTGGGGACTACAGACCCGCCTCCTGCTGCTGAGTCCTGGCACCTGATCGACAGAGGCTACCAGTGGAGCTTTGGGTGAGGACAGGACTCCGGCATCCATTTTAAAAGGCGAGACACCTTTCCCACACATGGGCTCTGTTGAAAACTCTGCAAGCTCTGAACGCCACACTATTCAGTGCTTCTATTGGCACTGGTAGCTGCCTTTTTGAAAGACATTGTATTAGTGCAGCCTTCTTAAATTATATCTTGCTCTGTCACATTGACTTAATAGGCATCACGGTGTGTGGCATATGTATAATGGACATCACAGTGTGTGGCATAAGTATAATGGGCATCACGGTGTGTGGCATATGTATAATGGGCATCACAGTGTGTGGCATATGTATAATGGAGCAGCGCGGTGTGTGGCATACGTAGAATGGGAATCATGGTATGTGGCATATGTATAATGAGCATCATGGTGTGTGGCATATGTACAATGGGCATCACGGTGTGTGGCATATGTACAATGGGCATCACGGTGTGTGGTTTATGTATAATGGGCATCACGGTGTGTGGCATATGTATACTGGGCATCACGGTGTGTGGCATATGTATAATGGCTGCAAGTATCATCAAATTATTGATATTTCTTGAAGTGACACGCGACTCGAGGAAGGCTACACTTTACCATTTTCGACACACCAAGCTGAAAAGGTTAGCCATCACTGGCTTAATAGAAATATAGGGATTGCATTAAATATCAGTGGTCAAAGCTGGGAGGAGTGAGAATCTGTAGAAACACTGTAGGAAAAGATAGATTGTTCCAAAAAGCCATTTTTTTGTGTATGGTCTGTTTGCTCCATTGAGTACAATATAGCATAGAAGTCTTGAATGACTGCAATAATGTCAACACCCCTGTACACCCTCTCACCTTTAGCTGCTTGTGCTCAGTGGCACAATATACAGTCTGTTTTATTGCCATAGCGATAAAATAATTGGTGGATGAGAGCACTCCATCATCCTATCCCCACAGTTTACCTCCACGCAAAGTGGGTAGGGTTCAAAATGATGCAGCACTTTAGCTGACTCCAGGGGGTAAATTTACTAAAGCTTCTGAAAATTAAAAGAGGCGATGTTACCCATAGAAACGTCTATCATTTCTATATTGCATCCTAGAAAATGATAGACAGATTCTGGTTGCTGTGGGCAACATCCCCTCTTTTCATTTTTTTTAAGCTTTAGGAAATTTACCCAAGGAGTTCCACTGGTTGTAAATTATTCTTCCTTGACCAATTTTCGAGATCATCTAGCTCAGTGGTTCTCAATCTCGGTCCTCAAGGACCCCCAACAGTGCACCTTTTCCAGGTCTCCACACAGAATCACAGGTGAACTAATTAGCTCCACCTGTGATCTTTCAAAATGTGTCAGTGAATAATGAGTGCACCTGTGCAACTGCCAGGAGATCTGGAAAATGTGCACTGTTGGGGGTCCTTGAGGACCGAGTTTGAGAACCACTGATCTAACTTATTACACTTTATGGGGAAATTTACTAAAACAGGAGTTCGGTTTCACATGGAATGTTGCTATGGGCAATAAATACAAATCTACTTATTTATTTATACCCTCTAGAAGATAAGACAGGATCTGTTTGGTTGCCCATAGCAACATCCCATGTGAAACAGAACTTCCATTTTAGTTAAACTCTCCCTATATGATAGGAGTTTTGCAGCTCAGCTCTATGGGCACATAAGAAAAAACCTCTCCCAGCTATGCCTCAGCCTGACTAACTCATAGGGGGCCAGATGCACTAAGCTTCAAAAGTGATAAAATGGAGAGTGATAAACAGCCAGCCAATCAGCTCCGACCTGCCATGTCACAGACTGTGTTTGAAAAATGTCAGGCAGGAGCTAATTGGTTGGTTGTTTATCACTCTCCATTTTATCACTTTTGAAGCTTAGTACATCTGGCCCACTGTGAGGTGTGACAACTGTCCCTTTAGCTCTATAACAGTGTTCTTACAATTATCTCTCTGCTCCTAAAACATAGGAGCTACAGTTTTTTTCATTGCCCCTACCAAGTGTACTGTAATGGGGCCCATATATCTACAGGAGCTACAGTTTTTTTCATTGCCCCTACCAAGTGTACTGTAATGGGGCCCATATATCTACAGATCGATTGTCAGATGGGGCTGGTTGGAACAAAATCCTGGTAATGGATGAGAGAAAATGACTGTTGAACCTTTTGCTTTGAAATGCTGGAAAATTGCTAAAACCGGTCATTCAGATATTACCAGGTTTTTGCTCCAAGCAGCCCATTCTGACAATCGATCTGTAGATGCATACCTCCCAACTGTCACGATTACAGCGGGACAGTCCCGATTTTCGGGTCCTGACCCGCGGCAGGCATTGTCCCGCTGCGGGGGGTGGCAGTTGGTAGACCCCCCAATCTAATAGAATAGACGCTGTGCGCATGCGCACAGCGTCTATTCTCGTATGAAAATGAGGTTGCAGCTAATTAGCATAAGCCGCACCCTCATTTGCGTACGCCCCACCCCCTTTTCGGGCGCTCGCGCGGCGAAGTCCCTATTTCCCCAACACAGAAGTTGGGAGGTATGGTAGATGTATGGCCACCTTTAGGAATCCAGGGTGTGGACATGATAAACTCTGTAAGACTTGTAGAAGAGTGCTCAGGCAGGACCTCTAGCATTGCTGATTTTTCGTCATGGGAGAGTAACATCTCTCCATGCAGTAGGAGTGGGTGTATGATCTTAATCCCTTCCGATAGCCTCCCAGCCAGGTGGAGAATGCTGAAATGGGAATGCTGCCGGCAGCAGTGTCCCCCAAACTGTGGCTGCTAGCATTCACACCAGAAGTCCAAATTACTTTCATTTAATCACACTTTAGGAGATCAGATAGGACGAGGCGATGAACAGCATGTGAAAAAGACTAAGATGGTGGTTCCAACATGTCTTGGGATGATAGATATACTGTATAGTGTGCATCTAGCTTCTTCAGATAGCTTGATCCATTTTGAAATTAGGGTTAAACATAGAACTGTCATTATCCTATTTACCAGCACCACACCCAAAATCAAACTAGGTTGTTTTTTTTTTTTTAGAGATGAGCGGGTCCGGATCCCCGAGATCCGACAGTTCCGAATATCGGGGATCCGGGCCCGATCCGAGCCGGCTCGGGAGTTCCCGCCTGAATTCCGGACCAATACCGAGGCCGAATGTCATCATCGCACTGTCAGATTCTCGCGGGAGCGGGATCTTATAAAAGACGCACGCGTGCCCCGCCATCTTCACTCCAATCTTGGAGAGGGAAGAGGGTGGTTGGGAAGCTCTGTGTGCTCCGTGCTGTGCCATGTGCTCTGTGCTGTGCTCCATGACCTGCCCTGTGCCCTCACTGCCCTGTGCTGTGTTCCGTGCCATGTGCTCCGTGCTGTGCTCCGTGACCTGCCCTGTGCCCTCACTGCCCTGTGCTGTGCTCCGTGACCTGCCCTGTGCCCTCACTGCCCTGTGCTGTGCTCCGTGACCTGTCCTGTGCCCTCACTGCCCTGTACTGTGCTCCGTGACCTGCCCTGTGCCCTCACTGCCCTGTGCTGTGCTCCGTGACCTGCCCTGTGCCCTCACTGCCCTGTGTTGTAGACTTGAGAGTCAGTGACTGTTTATAGGCCTGAGCCCTGTAGTGTGATTTAACTAACTAGGTGCTGCAGTGCTCACACGCAGGGGCTGCAGTGTCCACTGTCCAGGGGCTGTCCTGTGGCCCGTGCCCTGTTGTGATTTATTTAGCCCTAAGCCCTGTGTTGTGATTTATTTAGCCCTGAACCCTGTGTTTTTTGTGATTTAACTAACTCAGTGCTCACACGCAGGGGCTGCAGTGCTGCTGAGTAGTACACTGTGTACAGGGGCTGCAGTAATACAAGGGGCTGTGTCCAGTGTTACGGCCTATATCTTATCTATTGTCCAGAGTCACTCACAACATATATCCTGTGTCCAGTGTGACGACATATATCCTGTGTCCAGTGTCACAAGTCACAACATATATCCTGTGTCCAGTGTGACATGTAATGTGTGCCGGCATATATCCAGTGTCCAGCGTGACATATATCCAGTGTCCAGTGTGACGACATATATCCAGTGTGACGACATATATCCAGTGTGACGACATATATCCAGTGTTCAGTGTCACAAGTCACAACATATATCCTGTATCCAGTGTGACATGTAATGTGTGCCAGCATATATCCTGTGTCCAGCGTGACATATATCCATTGTCCAGTGTGACGACATATATCCAGTGTCCAGTGTGACGACATACATCCAGTGTGACGACATACATCCAGTGTCCAGTGTAACGACATATATCCAGTGTCCAGTGTGACGACATATATCCAGTGTCCAGTGTGACGACATATGTATTCAGTGTCCAGTGTGACGACATATATCCAGTGTCCAGTGTGACGACATATATCCAGTGTCCAGTGTGACGACATATATCCTGTATCCAGTGTGACGACATATATCCAGTGGCCAGTGTTACATCTAACCATTGTGTGACGGCATTTATCCAGTGTCCAGCGTGACATATCAATTGTCCAGTGTACAGGAGCTGTGTCCAGGGGCGGTGTCCAGAGGCTGTGTCCAGTGTGACAGCTGTGTCCATTGTCCAGGGGCTGTGTCCAGTGTGACGGCTGTGTCCAGAGGCTGTGTCCATTGTCCAGGGGCTGTGTCCAGGGTGACAGGCTGTGTCCAGTGTCTGTGTCCAGGGGCAGTGTCCAGTGTGACAGGCTGTGTCCAGTGTAAAGTAAGAAAAATAAATAAAAGTAATAAATAAAATAAAAACACATTTTTGGAGGATGATGGAGGAGGAAATAGTGGGAGTGCTGAAGCTGCTACCACCAGTCATGACAAGGCCGATACCTCTTTGTATTTGCTGTTTGGAGCATTTCTCTTTTTTTGGGATAGTTTATTAAACTGCCACCCTGTCTGTCCCTGCAGTGCCGCTCTGCCAGGTTGGAAGTGTAAGGTCCACATGTATGTGATGCCGACTGCTGTCGCTTAGCTTAGTCATCCAGCTACCTCGGTATACCCTTTTGGCCCAACTACAGTAAATGAAAACAATTTTGTGAGCTGTGAAGTGATCAAAATTGACTAGAAATGAGTGGAAACTAATGTTATTGAGGTTAATAATACTTTAGGGGCAAAAACAGGCCCAAATTCTGTTATTTTAGACATTTTTAGCATTTTTTCATAAAAATCCAGATCCAAAACCAAAACCCACAAGGGTGGTTTTGCCAAAACCAATCCAGATCCAAAACACGAAAGGAGATCCAGATCCAAAACCAAAACCCGAAAAAGTGGCCGCCGCACATCTCTAGTTTTTTTCACACCCATTCATCAAGTAATATTACTAGTAAAAGGAACCCAGGTCCACAATCTTCAAAGTCCCCCCTCACCCCTGTCCTGTCTTCCACAACAATCCATGCCCTATCTGCCTACCCCTAACACCCAGCTCTGTATTGCTTCACCCCCTTTCTAACTGCTCCCTCTCCTTACCCCCTTTGCAGTGTCCCGTGCTACCGGAGACTGCATACTCACCTCCAGGTGGGTCCCACACATCTCCCTAGAAATGGAAGATATTGAACAAGCATCGTTTGCCCCCATACCCCAATGCACATGAATGTTTGAGTTGGGGCAGACAATAGCCGATTATTATATATATTAAAGTCACTTACTACTATCAGACATTTACAAGGAAGTATCACTTGTTGGCAGGCTATAGATATTTCTTCTTCTGATTAAAGCACATGGAACTGTTCTGGTATTGCCTGTTATTGAGTGAGACCAGTGTCTGGCTTTCATATTATTTCCTATGGAGTTTCAGGAATAGTCCATCCACCTGATGCTTATTTTTCCACTAGATTTCTATAGAAGGCATTTTAAACCCTTTGGATTCAGTAGTTTTTTTTTATTAACCAGAGGGGGAATATGGCTTTATTGCGTCCTACAGCAAAATTTGAGGAAAGGCCCAGAAATGTGGGTGTACTCACTCTGCTGCGTAGGCACATGTGCAGTAATCCAGCAGACTCCTCATCCCTGGGACCTGTAGTGGACACACCACCTTCTATGGTAGCAGATCTACCATTGGTCATTAGATGCATCTCTATTCTCTTAAAGTAGTATATTACTATGTATTGTGTAGATGAGGTACAACTCAAACTTTCACTTTAATGTGAACCAAGTAATTTTTTTTTATCAAATTGTAATAAGTTCATAATTTGTATTTTAATTCACACATTTGTGTTATAATTTATGGGCATGATCAGGAACGTGGAACGATTCTTCCAATGTAAAAAAAAATGCCAGAACCAAGTTAAATTTAGGATGAAAACAGGCAAATTGAATTTTGGATCAATAACGTAACAAACTGAAACTCTCAGTAATGATATACTATTAGTCTGTGCTGACATTATGTTATTCTGGTGACAGAACAATCTGTACTTCTATATTGATCGCTACAGACACAATGAAAGTCGTGACAAGTATTACTTGTGATGAATCAATGAAATGACTCCTCAGTATTTTAAATTGACAAGACTGACCTAAATGTCCAAATGATGGAACGGAGAGTGAATCACATGTCAAAATAAAATTTGTAATGTAATTTTATCAAAGCAGCGCGCATTGCATTACACCATACACCAGGGATGGGGAACCTTCGGCCCACCAGCTGTTGTTTAACTTCACATCCCAGCATGCCCTGCAACAGTTTAAGCATGGCCAAAGAGCAAAACTGTAGCAGGCCATGCTGGGATGTGTAGTTCAACAACAGCTGGAGGGACGAAGGTTCCCCATCCCCGCCATACACCATTGCTTATGCATTTTTGTTAAAACTGAAATATCATGAATCAATCAGAGAGAACCGTATGGATTATGCTCCGGGTGCTTATTGTTATTTAATATATTGTATGTGAATAATTAGGTCTTATTACCTCATTGTACTGTAAGTACCTGAACCCACTTTATTCTAGCCAGACATTTTACCATAGAACCATGTATTGTTACGGTGACCTGTAATTTAGTCCCATTTATGTTCTAGAAACTTTGCTGTAAATTTATTAAAGCTTCAAAAAGTGGGGGTTGCCCATAGCAACCAGAGTCTAGGGGTGAGATTAAATAGGATGAGAGATTTGGTAAGAAATCTCCATTTTCTTTTAAAAGCGGCAATCATTTACACTTCAAAGCCAAGATGTTTTTTCAGTGTGAATGATTGCCGCTTTAAAAAACCTGGAGATTTCTTACCAAATCTCTCATCCTATTAAATCTCACCCCTAGATAACACTTCTCTTTTGCATGCAAGAAAATTATAGACAGATGGGGGATTTAATCGGTGCCACTATTCCTACCAGCGCAAATGAAAGCACTCGCCTATTCAATGCTGGCGTTTCGGACAGCTTTAAATGCTTTCAGATTTAGCTTTTTCTAATCTTAATTGTCGGAATTCGGTGCGGATTCAGACAACTTAGTGGCACTCGTTCCAGACAGCTTTGAAGGCTTTCAGATTCAGCTTTTGAATTCGCTGCCGATTCTGCCGATTTACCGTCTGTTTCTGAAAAAACGTGGCCTTTCCTATGCTCAACAGTCGGGAACATTGAATACCGACTGTCGAGTTACAGTTGGAACGGGTCGAAGTAGACCATGAATCTGACTGTCATGACTGTAATGACCATCCCGACAGTTGGATTTGGGATTGAATAACCATCAGAAACTGAATGGTTGCTATGGGCAACATCCCCACTGTTCACTTTTAGAAGCTTTAGTAAAATGACCCCATTTTCTCTACTGCCCTGTCCTGGGAAAGCAGCGGTGTTGTGGACCTCGGATAGGGAACTTATAAGCTTTTACAAGGAGATATCTAAGGTATAAAAGTAAAAGGTACTCTTTACCTAGAACGGCGCCCGCGATGCCAAAAATCGCGGGCATCGCGGTCATTGTATGCACATAAAAAAACGGGTGCGACGCGATGCCCGCGATTTTCCCATAGGGATCAATGTTAAAAGTCAGATTGGACGCGATTTTAGTGTTAAATGCCTCAATGCCCGCGATTTTTACATAGGAAACAATGTTAAATGGGCCACAGAGCCCTAATAGTCCCCCTGAAGTCTTAAATGGCCCCCACAATTTTTAACGCCACCCCACGATCAACGTGAACCCGAAACGTGGCGAGCGCAGCGAGCCCGCGAGGGGCGGCGGTACGCGTCCTCCGACCTTTTCATACCCCCACTATCCACGTCGGCGTGGAGTTGAGAATAGAATAGTGTGGCGAGCGCAGCGAGCCACCGAGCCCGAAGCGTGGCGAGCGTAGCGAGCCCCGCGAGGGGACGCGGATACCTTCACAGGTAAACGCGTCCCTTCGCGGGCTTTACAGGTGTCCGCGTCGCCATGGACACCTGGGAAGCCCGCGAGGGGACGAGTATAACTGTGAAGGTATCCGCGTCCCCTCGCTGCGCTCGGCACACTATTCTATTCTCAACTCCACGCCGACGTGGATAGTGGGGGTATGAAAAGGTCGGAGGACGCGTACCGCCGCCCCTCGCGGTACCGCCGCCGCTCGCCACGCTTCGGGTTCACGTTGATCGTGGGGTGGCGTTAACAATTGTGGGGGCCATTTCAGACTTTAGGGTGACTATTTGGGCTCTGTGGCCCATTTAACATGGTTTCCTATGGAAAAATCGCGGGCATTGAGGCATTGAACACTAAAATCGCGTCCAATCTGACTTTTAACATTGATCCCTATGGGAAATCGCGGGCATCGCATCGCACCCGTTTTTTAGTGCATACGATGGTCACGATGGGCGCCGTTCTAGGTAAAGAGTACCAAGTAAAATGTTCCAGAGCATTGCAATCTATAATATATTACTATGAAGCACGCTCAAAGCATATTATTTGAAAGCTGGTCTGCTACCTTTTGATTGCTTCTGTGTTTTTGCATGTGTGAGAAAGAGATATAGTTTCACTCGCTGCCAACAGATGGCAGTGTTTCAGAGAAACACAAACGGACACTAGATATATATCTCAGGGTTGCCGACCCTCCCGGAATTACCGGGAGTCTCCTGAAAATCGTGACCCCCACTGAGTCTCAGAGGAGGGGGCGGAGCTAAAACGACACACTCGTGTCATTTTAGCCCCGCCCCTCTATGGAGATCAGTGATTTTGACTATTTCCAGTAATGGGGGCAGGGCTTAATGACGTCACAGTCAAGCCCCACCCCTGAACAGGTAATTAAAGTCTCCTCTCCAGGCTTCTCCCGGAGAAGAGCATTTGAAAGTCGGCAACCCTGATATATCTAGATGAAAAAAATAAAATCCTAACAATTTTTTCAAATGCGTTCTGCATCTCTTTCAGTAGGTTTCCATGTTACAGTCCAAATGTTTATGAACAAGCATTAGCTATAGTGGCAAAAGCAACCTATAAATATAAAACTATTATCTATAAACATATAAACAACAGGTAATTAAAGTTAGCAAAAAAAAGTGCTCTCCACCCAACCAAAATGCAATTAGTTTTAATAGTTTGTAACACAACAGTATGATAGTGTTCCTTAAGAGGTAATATCACTCTTCTGTAAGCATTGAGGCAGATTTCTTACATGTCATGGGGAGGGATGTGTCATCTGGCATGGAGAGTGGTAAAGTGGAGAGAAATAAACTACCAACCAACCAGCTCCTAACTTTCATTTTTTGACCATGGCAGATAGGAGCTAATTGGTTGGTACTTTTTCTCTCTTCTCTTCAGATTATATCTCTACAAGCATTGATGCATATGCCCCCATGATGAGGATTAATCAATACATACACCCATAGTTCAAGGAAAAAAACACAGATACTATTTCAAGGCATTTTATTATCCCCACAGAAGCGCTGCAAGCTGCCTCTGTGGAGAAATTACAGGGAGGTATTGAGATAACAAGGAACAGAGCCCATCAATGAGAAAAAGTTGAAAACAGCTACAATCAATGTAGGCCCGAGTCACTACAAGGGCACATGGCAGGGGCAGCCACCATTTGGCACTCTAGGTGGATCTGAAGTACCACTCCCATGATGCATAGCTTGCTGGAGTGCCAAAGGTTTTGTCAAATGGTCTCCTCAGCTTGCAGACCACCAGAAATAAAGCCCTGCAGGCTTCCACTGATAGTCAACAAGCAGGAACAAATGGAAAAAAATAATAAAATACAGGTCACAAATGGTACAATTTACACCACGGGGTGTTTACACTTATTGTACGGCTAAAAAACAAATGCCTCAAACATTTTTAGAGATGAAATAGGACTAAAAAATAAAATAAAATCAAAACAAACATCTTCAATGCAGAGAATTCTATCATGACTAAACTGACATTATATTACGGTCAATGTACATATAAATATACCTTTCCTCCAGTGTCAAATCTCCCTGCCTTCAGTGACGAGAACACGGCCCAATTAATAATAAATATTGTACAAGTATTTACAAAAAGTATTTTCTGTTGTGTGAATGGAAGCCTGAAATAACAGTGTCCAGGAGTGTGCAAGCTGCTACTGTGACCTGCCAACCATCAGCGTCACAGCGTCAAGTAGGTGGAAGTCACCTGTCTATCACTGCTGATCACACGGACAGACTAGAGGGCGGGCAGAGGAGTCAGAGAAGTTACTGGGTCCTCTGTTATATTTCTACAGTCCAACATCTTTTATCTGTGGCAAAGACCATCAGTTAAGTCAAGAGCAGTGGATTATCCATAAAAGATTTTTTAAATAATATTTATTTACCATCCACCATCGAGGAAACTAAGACAAATAGAAATGAAGGAGGGGTTTGGCAGCTAGTATAGACACCTCTGTATAGTGTTTACATTGAATACTCACCACCATATTGCTATGTTAACCTACTTAATGCACTTGAACACAACATGGGATAAATCAGGCTCGGGGTTAGGAGGTCAGCACCAACACATTAAAGACTGTACAAGATATTGTTTTTTTCCAGTCCCACTAACACCGGTCTGTACCCTACTCACAGAAACAAAACTGGTGTGAGGAGCTAAAACGCAGTCGAGTCGAACCACAAAGGACTTAATGATATTTGGTTTGGGAAGACTTCATTTGGCACTGAGGGAAAAAATACAAGTGCTATGATTCTCTGGCTTGGGTTTCTACCAATAAGGTCCCTAGAACCCTACTGCATGTAACAAGATACCTGAAGCTCCAATATCTCAGCATAGATACTTCTGCTCTCAAGCAGATCTTCTTTACTAAGACATCGTCCATTGTCATTTTGGCCACAGCTAATTCATAACATGATTAGTATAAACATGAATGTAGGATAAAAAAAAAAAAAACATAAAAACAGTCCCCAACAAATGTCCCATGCTTTTTTATTAGGGCAAGGGGATATGTACTATTCTCTTTGTGGAAACAGCGCCAGGCCAGTGCTGGGCTTCTCTAGCAAGTAGAATGTTCAGATCTCCGGCAGTGTCCATGTAGTAACGCTTAGTCACAAACCGACAGACTAAAAAAAAAGGCAATAGCTGCATTCTTCCAGGGCAGAAAATGATGCATGTTGATGCAGCTTATTTTAGAGCAAGTAAAAAATACCGACAGCCTGGTTATTCATGTACATAGAAGCAAGATAAAAGGGAAATAAAACAAGATATAAAAAGGCACAAGAGTCAAATCTCATTGATTGTTCTCTCTGTGGGCCGGAACTCAGATGTCCCCGTGGATGACAAGTAAAATGACTGGGTCTTCCTTTTTAACCGGGCCCTCTTATTAGCAAGCGTCAAGCTGCGGCGACTGGAGCTAATGATATCAGAGATAAACTTTTTGCAGTCCACACAAACTTCCATTGTACTCCAGTCTTCCATAAGCTCTTTTGGAAACTGAAGCTCATCATCAGACTTATCTATAGATTTTGACTTGGAAGGTAACCTGTAAGGCAAAAATGATGATTTACTTTTTTCACCAGACAGAGAAATGTTGCATTGTCAGACTTAACCATCACCATTAGGTATGGCTTACCATTATAGTAGACTGTGCCAATGTGACCTCTACCAGTACACCCCGTATAAGCAAATACACCTGTTACATTCAAGTAATGATTCATTTTTTTTGGGGGGGGGGGGGGGGGGGGGTGCATGAAGTAATGTATACCCCAATGAGATTTTAAATGTTTGCTTTGATTGGATGTTGGACTGCTGCGGATGCCCATTACTTAATGCGATGGTAGCACCCAAAAGCACCCTGTTTAGCTACGTAAAATGGCTAAACCTATCTAAACTATTGGGGAAGCTGGTTCTGCCTGGGCTATTATACTTTTTTTTTTTAATAGCCATTGTAAAAGGTGGTTGTTTTAAATGATCAGAGATTCTTGATGCACAGAAGGCCATTTTTCTAGCAATCTGCGCATGGGCAGTTCAGTCTGAGCACTCCAAAACGCAGTGGAGATTCACACATGCTCCCGGCAGAGAGGAGGTGGCTCAGCCAAGGAGGCTGCACACAGGCCTTCTCCCTTATACCCCACTGACTAGGGATTCATTGGCATATATTCAATGCCGTGGGCGAGTGGTGACTGCGAGCAGGACTTTTTGCTCGCAGTCACCGCTCACCCTGTCAGTATTCAACTGACCCCCCTCATTCGCAAATTCCCCCTCGCTCCGTTTTTTGAGCGAAGGAGAATTGGCGTATGTGCCTCCAAAAGCTGCGAGAATCGAGGCTAATTACAGCGAGTTTGCTGCACTAGCCGCGGCTCTCGCAGTTTAGGGGAATCCTCGCAGTTCTGTGACGGCGAGGATTCCCCCGGAACGTTGCATAGTGCGAGCGGCTGGCATGGGGGTTAAACTGCGAGGATCACTGGTTTTCTGCGATCCTCGCAGTTTAACCCCCTCGCACCGGCATTGAATACATGCCAATATATGTTATAAAACAATTAGCAATATTATTTTATTACAGTATTGATGTGCACTTAAGTGCCAACTGTGGTTATATATTCCTTAGGTTACCTTTAAATAATTGGCAGTAATCTTTCAGGCTAGGCTGCTCTATTGCACCACTAAAAAGCTGGACATAATTAGAGCTTTCATTTTGGGGTTGGTTGTTAAAATGTTTAAATTAATTGTAATTTTTTTTTAATCATTCAAAAATGGTCTACATTGAATGTTGAACAATGTGAATGTTCTTATTTTACAGTGGCTCACCGTTGGATCTGCTACTAGCGCTAGGGCTGTTGAGCCTGACTAGATGTTGGACCCGAAAGGGTTAAACTTATTTTTAACCGTAAAAATTGGTCAAAAATACTTAGATGTCTCAAAATATGTCATGTGCTGTACATGTCATTTAAAAAATAAAAGATCGCCTGTAAAATGTGTTATTCATAACGTTATGTAATAGAAAGCACAAGTATGCCAATTAAAATGACATGTGGCATGCCTATATTCTGTGTGTACTTGCGATTGTATCTGCATATCAAATTTGGTTACAGTGTTTGGAAGGAAAACACCATCCTAACATGCTGCAAATCATTGTTGAATCTGCCCCTATATGTGAAATTTTATTCAAATGAAGAATACAAATGTACAGTATTAATATGGCAGAGGTTACCCATTTTGTTGTTTACTGCTCTCACCTCTGTCTAGCATTATGCCAGCACCTTCTAGCGCATTAGTTTGTGCTTACTGAGTATGCACAAGTTAAAGAAGTACTAATGACCAACCAGTGGTTTCAGTTACGTTTATACCCTAATATTGGGGGTGCCAGATGGCTGACTGACAGTAGGGATTCCGACAGTCATTACACCAATGTCAGAATCCCGACTGTTAAAACCCAGATGGGCAGCAGCTATTCTTCCTCCTGGGGGTCCACGACCCCCACAGAGGGAGAATAGAATAGGTGGCGAGCGTAGCGAGCCACTGTGCCCGCAGCGTGGTGAGGACTGATTTGACCACATCCAGCTTCTGATATGAAGCTAGGGCTCATGGATTCTGATCAAACTGATGTGATTGCTGCATATTTACCATGCTGATTCATCATTTATAGCTAAGTAAACTAATGAGACAGTTATTCTTTATACTTATGTACTGTGCCATGTCCATTTTATCATTATTCTCCTGAACCTTGAACACACTTACAAGAGTGGCAAATATGGGATTCATAACAAGTATGTAGCAGAAACAGTGAATGACATTTCCCCTTTACTTACTTAGGCAAGCTCCGCAAGGTCCGGTGATGACTGGTGGAAGGCTTCTCAGGCCTTAGGAAACTATCCCCTCTCTGCAAAGTGGAAGGTCCCAGGGAAAAGATTGGGAGTGTGGAATATGGCTTGGAAGGTAATCTCATCTGTGTAGCAAGACAGATAAGTACAAATCAGGGCACCGACGGCAAAAAACATACTGTACTATAGATTGGTTTCCTGGGGTTATTGCACCTACCTTTTTACAACACTGTGAGCAGACAGGCCTAGAAATACAGAGCATAGAAGCAAATCAGTAAGTACACTGTCAAGAGACACCCCAGACCATGCCCAAACATCAGCAGATAACTACCTGTACACCCTACGTGTCCTTTATTTAACATTTACCTTTACCTTTGAAAATCCTTTATACAATTCCATTAATAGAGTATTAGTAAGCCTGTTGACAATCATGAATCCATATTGCTGTATTACAATATATAATTAAAAAGCAAATATCAATTAGAGAAAACATACTTACCGTTTACAGAACTGGCAATTGTAAGCCCACGTGAACAAGGAAAACCTCTTTGTTCGACAACATAAGCAGAGCTACGGAATAGGAAGAAATATAGAACAGGTAAGTGAGAGGAGTATATTTTGACATAAGCTGCAGAGATGGAAAAGGATACGAAAACACATCCTAATTGTGTCTACATTAATATTTCATCCTCCTCTATAGACGTGAGTTAATGTACACCAATGCACAATGCTAAGCACAAGACAGCAACCTATATGGTGTCCCAACATCTCTTACCCTTTTCACATTTGTGTATAAAGAACAATTGTTATCAATTTACTCAAACACAGATTTCAACATTATCAATGAGAAACTTGGGGAGTTTAAATTATTTCCCAAAATGTTACCAAATGGCTCAAAACTTACATGTGACTCCAGACCCATATATCCCTCATTATAGTTAGCTGAAATAACTTATTTTAATGACATTTGTGATTATATTGTGTAATTAGTGGCACTGAGCACACACACACACCCCTGGAGATGGGTCTCCTCATCCACAAAGTGGGAGACCTATCAAGATCCGTTTACACGGTTTTATATTATAATTATTAATTATCTACTTATGTGTCCTTGTGGCTGCTGGCCTACGATGGGATGACAACAAGTACTATTAGAGAACGTATGGCAAATCACCATGGCCCTTTCAGGCAAGCCTTGACTTCAGGAGTAATGGAAGACATGTTTCTCATTATGTTTCAAATGTGGACAAGTTTCCACCTTAAAATGTTAAATTACTGATTGGGTGCCCAAAGCCAAGAGAGTTGGCGAGGAAACTTGAGCCAAGTGCTTTTTCCTTTAGGACATTGTGGGGGTTGAATGAGGGCAATTAATTCAGCAATTTCTTACATTGAAATACATTTTATATTTTTCCTTTACAGTCTCCATTTCTTTCTTTCTTTTATTAACAGTTTCTCATATAGCACAACGCTTTACAGAGAATATTTGATCATTCACATCAGTCCCTGCCCCAGTGGAGCTTACAATCTATGTTCCCTACCACATGTACACGCACACACAGACATTCTAGGGTTAATTTTGTTATGAGCCAAATAACCTACCTGTATATTTATGGATTGTGGGAGGAAACATGAGTACCCGGAGGAAACCCACGCAAGCATGGGGAGAAAATACAAACTCCACACAGTTAGGGCCATGGTGGGAATCGAACCCATGACCTCAGTACTGTGAGGCAGTAATGCTAACCATTACACCATAAATTAAATTGTAAATATATATATCCTGCCTTGTATATGTGTTGCTTATATAGTATTACTGCAATCTTTGGATTACAAATACTAGTGTTTTTCTAGATATAATCCATTGAGTCTACAAGTCCAGAAAGTTGTTCCTTTAGACTGTAGATTTTATGTTTAAATACAATACTATGGGGGTATTCACTCCCCGCCACTTTTTCCGATGGGGGAAACAGCAGCAGACGCTGAGTCAATGCTGTCGGGCCCATTTTGCAAAAACAACCGCGGATTAATGAGATAGATTACTGTCATATCTAGACAATCCACAGCCATGTGGCCATGACCCCTTTTTGACGATCGGCATATGGGACATTGAATCCCGCCTGCCGATAAACAGGCTAGCGGGTCAAGCACAGGATTGAATACCCCCTATAGCGATACATTGGCCGGTATCCAATTATCTGTGATAATTTACAGCATGTAGCCATGGGCTATCCAATTAGCTCTGTGACAGTGACATTTATCCTGAATTATGATTTGGGTGGCTCAGGCACCTCAAGCATAATCCACGAAAAGCAGTAGCCAGAGATCTGTTTTTGCACAATAATGCATGGGTCCATTAACTTATGTGAGATCCCATGTATCAGCTGAAAAGGGTAATTTACAGCTGGATAAAAAGGGGCTGAAAAATGTATAAAGTTGGATAAAATGTGAATAGCACAATACAAAATCAGACTATTTTAGCAGTACGGTAAATGACCACAAGCAATTGGATACCAGCCATAGGCTGTATTGTTAAGTATTTTATAGATATAAATATATTTTTGTTATCTTTCTTATTTTATTTATAAGCGTGTATATATAATGTTGTTTTTGTTTTGTTCTTGTTGTTACATTTGCTAGGCATTGTACCAAGGCTGGGTTGTAGATCAGAAGTATTACCTTTCCTTTTTTTAGGGCATTGTAGACATCTTTATACTGCTGATATTTCTCCAGCTCGGCCTTCACCAGCACCTGACGTATGTGCATCACTTCCTCTACGGTGAGGGCTAGGCATTCTACAGGATAGCAGAACTCCTCCTGAAATTGAACAACCACCATTACCTAATGAAAAAGTGACATTTACCAAAGTGATGAAGTCCATCAGCCCAGCACCTCGGTTAGTGAGAGAGAGAGAACCAAGATAATGACTTGGTACACCGGTCTGTAATGTGATAACAACAGGAAGGACCAAGTAACCCTGTCAGAAACTCCTCTGCAACACACCAGATTACCCTATATGTTTAGTCTCAGAGAATTAGTATATATTATGTATACATATATTTTTTTATTAAAATCTGGTTAACATAAAATTGTCTGAAGTGGGCAGAGCAGTGAGGGGTAAGGGTTAGTAAGCAAACCCACAAGGGAGACTTTATGCTGTGGCATAACATGGATGGTAGAAATGATGATGCAATCGAAAAGCCGCTGCATGGGTGATATAACCAATGTAAGCAATATTCTAGCTCGCTAGCGCAGACGCACCAATCCCACCACAGAATAAAACCGTCCCTGTGTGGATGTAAAGCGGGCACAGCACACGGATCATCATTGTGCATCTAAGTTAAAGGCAGAGTTTGGCCCTATAAGCATTCAAGGAGGCCATTTCTAATCGGAACCCTTCCCTCTCATAATGGTGTTGCATCTGCCTTTAAATTAGACCACATTCTTGTATACTTGATTAAACACACAGAAAACATTAGCATTTAAAAGACTTTCTACCATAGTAAATATTAACTCATCAGGTGCTGGAGGACAGGCATGATCACATTAAATGTAAATGCCATCCAGTACCACAGGAGTTAAAATGGAGGAATAATAATCACCCTGATTAAACTGTGTAAGGCACCCTATAACTGAAAGCGGGAAAAACATACCGCTTCGGGTAAATCGGTCACTTCGAGTCTCACCTGCTTTCAGGAGAAACACAGTTTATATAACGGATACGTCTATTTGTCAATTTACTTAATTAAATTAGTAATTATTTTTATTCTATTAGGTATCTCTTCTTTCAAAAGTTTAATACTAAAACAAGGGAGCACAAAACTAAATAAAAATGAAACCTACTGTATACAAATAGTTGTTACGGGTCTAAGCAGACAGGTCATTGGAGGAAATATACTAATATGGGAGTTCTATTTCATTAGGATGTTGCCATGGGCAACCAATCAGAATCTGCTTCTTATTTATTTTGCACCTTCTGGAAAAGGGGTTCTCAACCTCGGTCCTCAGGACCCCCCCAACAGTGCATGTTTTCCAGGTCTCCACACAGAATCCTAGGTGAAATAATTAGCTCCACCTATGATCTTTTAAAATGTGTCAGTGAGTAATGAGTGCACCTGTGCACCTGCTGGGTGACCTGGAAAATGTGCACTGTTGGGGGGTCCTGAGGACCAAGGTTGAAAACCACTGTTCTAGAAGATAAAAGATAGTATCTGATTGGTCGCCCATAGCAACATCCCATGTAAAGTAGAACTCCCATCTTAGTAAATTCCCCCCATTTAATTTAATAACTGTAATTTGTACTGGTTAGCCTGACCCTGCTAATTATAACATTTATCTTTAGCACTTCCAATCCCACGCATCCAATCTTAGCAGGAAATACATGTCAGATTTGTGCTATTGTTTTCCAGAAATGACAGTATGTTCCCCTAGAATAAAATATTGGGACTGTAATACAATGGCATTAAAGTATTAGTAACCTGCACGTTCAGTGATACAGCAGCACCTCAAATTTACACTTGTGCTGCCTGGGTTAACCAACACAAACTGTTCAAACAAGCATGTATCATTTCTTAAAACGATTGCATCACAAAAGACCAACCAACATTGAAAATATTCCCTCTTGAGTATTGGGAAAGTTAATACCAAAACATTAAGAAATGACATATACTTCTATGGCTAGAATCTGGGAAAACTATAAAATGACCATGTTCCACCCCACTACCCCTTCCGATAAGAAAATTTAATAGTTACCAGGGTGAATATGGTTTTGTTTGTTATTGGTAAAATGCTAATGTTTATCTCTCAAATCAAAAAAGAATTAAGGAGGACAACACAAACGTTATGCAACAAACATCATTTTGCGATTGTTCTCTTTTGCAGAGTATACGTTAAAGGGATGTGGTAGTGTCAGAGACGAATAGTGGCGTGACGTTTATAGCTAATAAAAAGGATGCGATGATGTTGCTTTATCAGTGTGCTGTCCTTCTGCATATGATTTCCTTTATTTATTATGTATAATGATTGATAAAGATAGAAAGAAAAGAAACAAAAAATCAATCACAGAGCTTTATCCCTGCTATAGAATCAGTAAGACAGGTGGTGGGGCGGGTGATTCAGCTGGTCATTTGTTACAGCGGAAGTGCCGCTCCGAACCAGGAGTAAAACTGGAGGAAGAGATCAATTTCCAGACCAAAACTGAAGTTGAAAGAGGCAAACCTGGGAGGCACTCCGCCTGCCGGCATAAGCTTTCTCAAACAGATAAAACATAGCCCCAGCTGCCCCAAAAATGGCTGCTTCAAAAGGATGAGAACCAAACAAAGAAGCTGTGTGTATGGTAGAAAATGGAGGTCGAAAAGTCATCCTTGGAAAAAAACTGGTTATCCTAGGAACCTGAATAATAAACAGGGAGGAGAGTGAAGGACACATTCCCTATTGGCTGTTCATGTTATGGTCTTTCACCTATGTAGTTAAGTGTTGCTAATGCCATTCAACTAGCAACAGATGCAACAACTCTCAGTTTCATTTAGCCAGTCCAACACAAACATAAAGCCAATAACAGTGTTAGGTGCTGCTGGTTAAAAACCATCAGGTTTGCATACAGAGGATACACTACATATCTATCCCACTTTAGTGCTAACATGGTTAGGGCCTACAGCAATACCACTATTTGTACACTGGAGGGCAGCAAAACCTTTAACATTCAGTACAGGGCAGAAGAATGTCACGGATATAAACATTTCCTCCTAAAAAGGTTTGTGCTGTGTTAGAACTGCTAATATGCGGACTGTAGCGTACAGTGGTAAATACAGCTATAATGACCATTGCACAGAGAAGTAGCTGTGTTAAAATGTGTTACACAGTGATGTTATATTTACACTTACCAAGTTACATGTATGAATTTGATTTTCTGCTTTACATACAATATGCTGATAACAATAACATACAATGTGGAGCAAATATTACTAGTCAAACAGACAAAGCCTTCCTTTACATTCTGTCCAAGTGCCATGCTAATGTGCTCATGAAATAACACCATTATATAGCAGTGTACGGGAATCCTGTGGCTTCAAAGTGAATGCAGAACACACACACATATATATAAATATATATATATATATATATATATATATATATATATATATATATATATATATATACACACACAAGTATACATACATACAGACACACACACACACACACACACATCCAGAAAGTATTCACTTGTGCTTCACTCTTTTCAATTTTATGTTACAGCCTAATTCCAAAGTGAAATTATATTTTTTTCCCCATAAAAATTGTACACAAAATACCCCATAATGACAATATGGAGAGAAAGGTTGACATGATGGAAATTTTTTTCTTACGTTGTCATGGACACTGTATAAGTCTACTGTGTCCACTCGCCAAGCTTTGTGTACGGTGCCTTCGCTACGTGGATGGTAGGGTATGAAAAACCGCCTTTTTTATAGTCCATGTCGACATTTGATCACGTTATGTCGACATTTTGCCTATGTCAGCCTTGTCAATGTCAATATACTGTCAAACTTTTAACCTATCATCTGGATCCCGGAACAGAGGAGCCCTGTAATATTTGCTATATACTGTACATAGGGTACAGGGGAACTGAGTAATAAAGACATAGACTATATAGAATCTAGTTATTTATAAGATGATTGTCATTTTTCTACTGCAAGCTACAGTAACCTCCAGAGACAACGATCATACATGAAACGTTAGGCAGCAGAAGCTGGTGGATTCCAAGTGGGAATATGCGGAAGCGTTGTAATTTCTTGGCAGCATGCTTAGAGCATGTTCTCTGGGCAGAGTTATAATAAGACAGTGTAAAGTAATAACTGAGAATGGAAGATGTCTGGATTGCATTCAAACAGAAATATAGACAACACTCACAACATTACCACATATCAAATAAAAAAAAAAAAAAAACTTTACTATAACTTTGTTACAGGATACCCTGCAAGCCTGCGGTCGCATAGTTCCCTCCATGTTGCTACATATTGTGTAATAAGGAATAGGTAGGATTGGACACTGGATGACTGGGATGTTCCCGAGTGCTGTCTGCGTTCTGTTTGGATTTGAGGCCATGCTACTTGTCCTGTGACATGGCTTCAGTGAGGCAGCAAAATGATTTGATCTGATAACTGCCCCCCACCAGTCAGGGTCTGTCGTTTTCTTACCAAAGATCTGGAGCTTTGTCGGGCTGGGGGAAGAAACTGCCGCACATTGGTCGGAGTCTCCTTCTCTATGGAGTGCCTCCTCTGAGGAGTTTGCCGTCTCTCGGGCTGCGGTGTAGAGGATATTGGCAAAAATCTTGGTGGAACTAAAAAAATAAGCAAATAAAACATTTAAAATGATTGGTAAAGTTAAACGGTCTCAGCAGCAACCAACCCCAAGTTTTATTTTATTTTGCTTTCACATCTATACCCCTGAGAGTCTACAAACACTCCACCACTCCAAACCACTGAAAGGGGTAAATGTAGCAGCCTGCAAGTCTCAGGCACCCAAGAGGTTCCGGATGTACTGGATAGCGTTGCACAGTATACACACAGAGAGTGTGCCTGCACTGCCTATTTTGCCAAGTGATAGCGTTGAGTGGTGCTGCACTTTTCTTTCGTCTGCAGGGGAAAAGCAGTGTACACAAGGTGCAATTGTGGCTAGCTCATCGCACCATGTGTACACAGCTTTAGAGCTGCAATAATGTAAGATTTTGCATATGATGTGAGCTAGGTACTGACACTGAAAAGGATGGTTTAAAGAAAATAAATGGATCTTAAATATTACAATGTGAGTGTAATTGCACAATTTCTTCACTTCTTGAATTTTCTTTCCCCAATATCAGTGTCTATACATATTCATATAATGAAAGAGAATGAAATCCAAGCAATCACGCATAAAGGGGACTACACATGGGGCAACACTGCTGAGCAATCTGAGCAATATAGATTACTCAGCATATAGCGCTGTGTGCTGAGCGATCTGTCAGGGCCAGTGTTCTCCGGTGATTAATTCGATTTATCCAGCATGCTGGATATTAATTGCCGGCCGATAGCAACAGGCAGGGCCACCCACCACTATCGCTGCTACACACTGAGCGATATGAGGCATTATCTAAGTGATCTATTCTCGGCCCCCTTACTGAGCAGCTGAAAAATAAATTAGCAAGCGCAGAATACATTTAAACTAGAGATGTGCAGGTCCAGATTTACCCGGATCTCAAAACGGATCTTATTGGCTATCTGGCTGTCATGTTTTGGAACCAAAAGATGTGACAGCCGATAGTCTGTCCGGGTAAATCCGGACCTGCGCATCTCTAATTTAAACTAATCTGATTTTGCCTTTTAAATTATTGCCGCTTTAAATCTAAGGGCTATACCTGCAAAAACTTTCAAGCATGATATTACATTTACCCCAAAGCCGCCAAACAATTCACACATGGAATTACCTAGATAAAATGCTAGTTTGTGTTCACTCACTTTTTCTCCTGGTGACGGTTCCTGGGGACGGATCTTCCGTCTGAGAAACAGAAACACTACTCCTGCTGCTTGAGGACTTATGCACAATATCCTCCTAGGAGTAAACAGAATGATCAAACCATTTACATGTGATGACATGAAGACATTGCACTTCCTCCGACACCTCAAATGTTAGTTGAGAGAAAAGCTGTAATGGTTTCAGTTAATTCCAGTAAAAAAGGTGGATGAGAGGTTAACTGTAGAGACCCTCAACGCCATTACCAATACTGTGTCTAGGCTAGTATCTCCCTCTCATGGGGCGAGATGCACTAAACTTCAAAAAGCGATAAAATCGAGAGTGATAAACCACCAGCCAATCAGCTCCTACCTGCCATGTCACAGATTGTGTTTGAAAAATGTCACTTTTGAAGCTTAGTGCATTTCGCCCAGAGTCACTGGCTTACTTCCCAAATGTTATACAAATATAAAGGTCTGTAGCTTTTATACAAAGTGTATTTGTAGGCGTGGCCCTTCAAGCAATATCATTATGTGAATTGAAAGGATCCCCTCATAGCTAGTAACCGGTTCTACCACAGAAACCCATTCTGCTTCAGTTAGGCAAGGTAGACATTGTATCCAATAGACCACAAAATAAATAAATAAATTAATGGAAAGCATCCTACTGTAATCTTCCCGATTCTAGTGATCAGAGGTAGGAAAGTATGTGGAGGATACAGGCGCAGGCGCCTTTTCGGGCCGGGCCCCAGACTGCAGGCCTTCCTGATCACAGTAGCCGTAAAGTGCTATGGTCACATATCGACCACATGTGTGCATTGCCAAATATTTTACAGGGAATTTTACCAATTAGTACAGTATTATCATCCTCACCACCTATACCACCTACATCTTAAACTAGATGTTCTTTTTACTTATGTACAGTGGCGTAACTACCGTGGGTGCAGCTGCTATGGGGCCCAAGCTCTTTCCAGGGCCCGCAGCTCCCCCTGCATACACTGTAGTCTGCCCTCAAAGCTAGCTCAACACTTATTCCTCCCTGCCAAGCAGAGCCAGCTCCTCCCGGCTCCCGCAAGCAGCAGCCGTGAAGAATGTAGCGGCGCCGCCCTACCCCGGCCTCCACAGAGTTTTCTCACTAGCCTGTCACTGTCAGGTGGCAGGCCTCGCTTCGGGCTTCTGTCCAAGACGCAATTCGCGGACATTTAGGGGGCAGGGCTTAATGCCGAAAGGCCCCGCCCCATCAGAGACCTCTCTGGCTGACTGTGCTCAGGGCTGCTGTTATAAGGTGACTTTTTCTCTCAACTCCCTTCCTATTTCTTCCTTAACAGTATGTATGTCTCTCTACACCTTCACTCAATTCATCTCTCTCAATCCAAATGAAGCGAGCAGTGGTGTCATGTCACTGACACTAATAGGATTTTTAAATGTTTATAATCGCGACATACTTTAGCACCTTGAGTTTAGGATAGAGTGGCTTCCTGTGTGTGTACTTTCCCCACAAGTAATAGCTGGCTGCCCCTACTACTGTAAGCAGGGAGGGCTGCCAAATGACTGTAGGTGTACAACTGCTACCTCATTTGTGTGTGTGTGTGTGTGTGTGTGTGTGTGTGTGTGTGTGAGACACCCAGAAACCACCTCCCAGCTGTGTAACCCCTTCCCTTTTGTGTGACACCCTGTGCTTCCCTCCTCTCCCCACCTAGTGTGACACTGTACACACCCTACCCATGTGTGTGTGACACCCTATTACCTCCTCCTCACTGTATGTGACACTGTACACCCCCTACCCGTGTATGTGTATGTGACACCATGTACCCTCCTATCCCTATGTGTTTGTGAGGCCTTGTACCCCCAATCAACCTGTGCATGTGTCACCCTATACCCGCACTATACCTATGTACCTCCGCTCCCTGTAGAAGGGGGGCCTCTTCAAAATTTTGCTATGGGGCCCCCCAAATCCTAGTTAGGCCCCTGCTTATGTACTGATGAGATTGTGTGCATGTTAATGTGCACTGTTTATGGATTTAGGCACGCACACCCAATTCAATTATTGTTTTGCAATACATTGTGATCATACAGGGTTGGTGAACTGCGCACGGAGTTAAAAGTGGTCAGAGCTAGCTGCGGTACTGGCGGGTGACCGGCCTGGTAATGGTAAAGAACAATTGCTGGTAGCGCTGCGCTCTGCTCCTGGTGGGTGTGATGTGATCTGCAGTATACACTAATGACAGGAGCGGTGTTTGTGCCTATCACATTAACAATGATATGAAAAACACACACAAAAATGAGAAACAAGGAAATAATAGGTGATATGCAGTGTGGGTACTGGCTCAATACTCTGAGTGCTCCACACACACATACACACACACACACACACACACACACACACACACACACACACACACTGGGCCAGATGTATCAAGCTTCAAAAGTGATAAAATAGAGAGTGATAAACAGCCAGCCAATCAGCTCCTACCTGCCATGCCACAGGCTGGGTTTAAAAAATAACAGGTAGGAGCTGATTGGGTAGGAGCTGTCCCCTTCATCACTTTTTGAAGCTTGATACATCTGGCCCAGTGGTCTCTGGTGTATGGTTTGGTTATAACCAGAAACTGACTGATTTATTACTTTATGTTTTATTTGGATGAACCCATCCTCATAAATAGAAAGATAGATTTTTGTGAGTACAGCTGTGTGAGGATTCCTCTGCAGTTTAAAGTTGTAAGCTCCGGGTAAATCTTATCTTGACCTAACAGATATACAGGATCCTGTGATGTTCTCTTTGCATATATAATTATAACAACAACAATATTGTCTGTAATATGTATTAAGCACTAAGCGGGTCATAGCCCCAAGTCATAAAGATACATATATGTTTGTTTCATGGTGGCACATGATTTAGATGTGGAAGGGATTACGTGTAAGTTTGTTAATGGCACATCCTGTGTGTCACTCAGGCATAAAAGTCTCCCTCTGTACAGATGCGTGATCAGGAAACTAATGAGTCAGAAACGGTTTTATCTGGCAATGCATGCCCACATACTGAGCAACAGGGTAATGACACTGCTGGATGACGTGTTCCATGCAGCACTATTTATACAGATTTCTCTTCACATTTCACTCACAGCTCTCCTATACTCAAACACTCAGCGACCATCTTCCTCCACATACTCATCTCCATCTTTGGCCTCAGCCCCCAGTAGTACGTTGATCAAGTCCTCACTACTTATGGTGTGTACACACGGTAAGATATGGCTTCCGATGTTGCCGAAATAGTGAACATCGGAAGCCATATCGCATGCTGATTGCATTCTTTTTTAGGGCTTGCGAGCCCGATGTGCTGCTGATGTGCGCTCCCGTGTGAGCACAAATCGGCAGTGAAATAGAGAGGGCAGCCAAGACTATGTAGTACAGATCTGCACTATATAGTCTAAATTGTCCCTCTGCATGTATGCCGTGCGATGAGAGTCCCGATACGATCTGATTGTATCGGGACTCGCATCTCACGGCATACCCTGCTATGTGTACACACCATTACATTTATGCTGTAATGTGTATTGAACTTGGCATTCATTTTACCTGTACTCTATTTTTGTTATTTATTTACTGTAATGTTACGTTTTGTCTCCCTGTACTGCTCCTTTGTACGGCGCTGCAAAAAACTTGTAGCACCTTATAAATAAAATTATAATAATAACATAATTCCATTTGAAGATATGCAAGCACTCGTGTCCCCATTGTGCTTAACAATTTCAACACACACACAGTAATACAAGACTCACGCATGCACACGCAAGTTTGAGGGAACGTGGCCCATGCTACTCTGCGGTGCCAACAGATGCGGGATTCAAGAAAGGTAAGTATAGTGATATGGATGCATGATGTACATTGAGGGCCCCTCTGGACTGAGGGGCCCATGTGCACTACACTCCCTGCACTCATGATAGATACACCACTGGGTATAAGAAAACAGACAACACCTAGAAGGGCGTGCTGGCAAGCTTACAACTCATATGCCTGATACACCCTCAGAGGATTCCAAACTGTGTGTATAAAACGATATCTCAGAACCACAGAATCCCTGCCATTTGGCTGGCAAACATATGCAGCAGCTGAGGTGAGAAATCAGGGTTTACCTCTGACTCTGAACTGTCTAACTCAGCGAGTGTCGGGGCTTTCAGGAGCTTCTTCCTCTGAACCGACAGCATGGATCGGCCGCCAGCCCTGGTCAGGTCAGTCACATCACCATTTAATGCTGGGCTCCCTGGCAGCTTTCTTGTGACTTGCGGAGTAGAAACATCTAGATTTTGAAACAAGAAAACAATCAATGCTTACAAAACACAATGAATACTTGCCACAATGCCACGGGAAGTGCCTGGTGTTACAGTTACATCACATTACAACTTGGATAGAGCGGCCTGACTTGGCGGGCTCTCAATGTAAAAGAATTCCTAACAGGATTAGGCAGAAACACAAAAAAATGGCAAAAGTCATCAAGTAATTAGCGCAGCAACAGAGATTCCGGCCTCTGTGATCTACAGAAACTGACAGATTAGGTTATGAGTTAGACTTGTGGGGTTTTGTTTTCAGCACACACCAGTTTCAAAAAGAACAAAGTTGCTCAACACAGAAACATCATAATTAAACAAATGTATAAAAGAACTTCTGCGCTGCATATAGAGTTGTGCTCTGTAAAGTTTACATACCGTAGCAGAATTTGAGATTTTTCTGGCCATTTGTCAGAGAATATGAATGATAACTCAAACTTTTCTTCAACTACTCATGGTTAGTGGTTGGGTGAAGCCAGAACATCACAAATTCTGCTAGGGTACTTATTAGCACGACTGTATGTATTAAAAAAAGGAATGGCACAAATAATGCAATTATCATAGAAGTGTTAACATTCAGCTGAGGCAAACTGTACTACATATACAAGCCGTAACAAACATGCAATTTTTCATGCATGTGAAGATTGCTAAATTATCAAATTGCTAATAAGCAAAGCATCTAATTAGCACTGAAGCATACATTCCCCAATTGTACTAATGTCAGGGCTCTACCTCCTAGTTCCCATCAGGATAGCTAGGTCTTGTTTGGGTCAGAAGCGGAGCACATACCCCTGCTCACTGCTGCCTTACTTGGTGTGTGCAGCATTCAGTAGGGTTATTTAAGGGGAGGGGACAGAACAGGGCTCCCTCCTCAGGTGTAAAACAGTAGTGCCTGTGCATTTGTCCCAAATCCTCAACAAAGAGTTTGGATCTAACTCAATTCATTTTACTACAGCCTTTGCAGCTGAGCCAGATACATAGAATGTAAACTAATTTCCTCTAACATAACCTACAGTACATATAAATTATAGGACTTGATAAAAAAAAATATGGTACAAAATGTAAAAATGTCCTGAAGATAATACCAACCAGGCAAGCTAACTTCCACCATATTTGAAATCCTGACATTCTGATTTGAAAATATGACCACCAGGTGACCACCCCTGCCCTAACAGATCTCTCCCTAGCAGATTTCATCCCCCACAGCTTTCACCAGTAACAGCCCCCCCCCCATCACATTGACTTGCCCCATAACATATCTCCTACTCAAAGATGTCTCCACTAACAGATGTTTCCCCATCACACAGATCTGCCTCTATGCACAAATCCCTTTCCTACCGCTATCATATGCTCCTCATCCACGGGACTATCCTGCTGGGCCCTGGTACAGTGCTTCAATGCTTCCTGTAGGAGCATCGCACATGTGTCTCATGTTTCCTACTCATGTCAGCAGCAATGCTGCTGTACCAGCAGCTGCTAAATGATTGCGTACTCCCGAAGCACCACCATGCCTACTGGTCAGCATACCCAACTGACTTAAATAAAAAGGGCCTGGGGGCAGCAGGTGGGCCATCTAGGACCACCGGGCCATAGGAACCCACAGCCCCTGGTATTAAAATCCCAGGCTTTCTGAGGCTATATCCTGGTATTGGTTTCCCGAATATTAACCAAAATGTTTTTTTTTTTTTTAATATATATGACTAGTATATATGACTAGCTACACTACACTGCTAATAAAGTACATCTGATTGGTTACTTTTGATTACAGCACAAATTAAAGTTTTGTTTTGACAATTTATAGTGGAGGCAGCCATATTGTGGTTAAGGATAACAAGTATCAACTGACTTATGTCTGGTAAATTGTTAAAACTCAATATTGGGTCAGACCAAACATATATAATTTAAAGAAGCTACATTGTACAGTAGTCATTTCACAGACCTCTTCTCAAATAATTATACTACTCCTCAGTGCACAGGGGTGCCTTTATACTGACTGATAATAAAACATGTTAGTGTTTTAATAATAGCACTGTACATGATGAGGATGAAGAAAACTGTAAATGGAGGTTTTGGCTTCAGAAATCTAAAAAATCATATGGATATTTTTTTATACTAATAATTACCAATAAAAACAAGTGGCCACCCATCTACCTGGCAATTACTTGGTCAGAGGTTTCTGATGATCAATGATTCATCTGATGATTGGCAAAATTCTGCATGTGAAAAATACTTCATTTGAAGATTCCAACCCAAAAATTATTGGAATTAGAGAGTCAGGAATTTTGACCATGGATGGGTTTGCTGATGATCAAACCCAGTCATTGCCAAAACAGGGAATTGTCCCAATTGATTGCACATGTATGGGGCTGGGCCCTATTACTCTGAAAAAGAGAAATTTTGAAAACCGGGCCTTTCTGGAAACTTCTATAACATAAGAAGTACCCCCAAGAAAGAGAGACTGTTAGCCAATGTACTCCTCTCATTTAAATTTTGAACTTATTTAATTAGAGAGAAAAAACGCCATGAAAAGCGTAAACATAAAAAAAATACATATAATTATAATGAATTATGGCAAAACTTAAGGTGAGTACTGAATACAGGATGCATACTGTGCATTATTTTATTTCTTAGTTTACTCTAGCAAGGAAATAGTGACAAATCTTATAGATCAACACTGCCTCATTGTGTCATTTAGAGGTAACAATGTCATCAGATAAATCACAAACACAATTACGCAAAACACAACTAAAAAAGGAGATCAGAAATGGTTAGGTTCCAAAGAAAATAAAGTACAGAATATACCCATTAGTGTACATATAAAAGTTCACAGTACCCAAGTACAGTAATTGGATACTCTTTAATTGGGTGCTGTGGATACCTTGTGGTGCCATATAAATAAAGGCTAATAATAATTTGCTGTCTTTAGTGATAGCATGTAATGTTCTATACCTTAAAAAAAATATGCAAACTGGATTCACATTCATTAACACAAACTGATTTGATTAGTTTTTTCACTATAATAATAAGTTGCCATATTTATATGGCAAATTTATGGAATGAGATATTAGATGACCCTCTTGTATTTCCACATACATTTACAGATACCACAATACAGCACACCTTTAGTACAGACCACAACACCGGAAATAGAAAACGAGGAAGAATGGAGACAAAGTGGAAAAGAAATTCTCTCATGGTCAGGAATGACTTTAGAACTGCCTAGTAATGTTTTCACTTACAGAGCAAAAAAATGCTAAAGTAGATTTGATTATATACCAGACAGACTTTGATATAATCTTGATTGATGTAAGATGACTGTCTTTCCTATACTGATGAAAATGTTGTGATATGTGCTGTCACAACCATATATTAATCTGTACTGTTTGTAACAATTTTAGTTTTCTCTGAAAAACCAAAATAAAGAATATATAAAAAAAAAATGATAAAGTAATAATCATGATCATGAGATCCGTTACAGTGCCCACTTTGGGGCATATGTATGAAGCAGTGAAAAGAGAGGATACGTGAGTCAGTAGAGAGGTTGACAATAGCAACCAATCAGATTTAAAACATTTATCAAATGCCTTCAATAAAATATCTGATAACAATAGGTTTCAATATATACTAGCTAGTCTTATATAAAAGGTTTAGTAAATGACAACCACTGATAACACTGTGGTATGGAGACTAGAGAAGATTTCAAGCATATTTGCTACTTATGATCAGAGCCTTCTGATGGAGAAAATCTATTTTTCATTCCAGCAGGACTGTTAACCTGAAAACTTCCATCTAAGGACCAGTAACACTTTTTGTCAAACCGGAAATGTATGATTTTAGAACTCTAAGTTCACATAATACGTTCCTCATTGGAAACTTGGGCCAGTATAAGGTTTACAAAATGGCATTTAACCAATGTGCTATGTGGGTAACAAACTAACAAAAACCTGAACCCTCTATTAATATTATTATTTTTTAAGTAACAGTACTGTTAAATGTAGAAAAGGAGAAACTAAAACTTTGGTGACTGAAAAATGTATAGAAAAACTAAAACTAACCCCACTTCTAACTCCATTAACGCTAAAGAAACAAATACCAAGCTTCTAGGTAGGGAATAAAAGATGAAACTTCTAAGTATGTGAACAGTAAATATTAGAGATGTGGGCTTGTTCTGTACTATCAGATTTGCAATTCTGTTTATACAGGTCAACTATTTAAGTATCCCTGGAGATTGGGAAAAAAAACCCAGCTCTGATGTCACAGTTATTACTGTAGATTTCTGACCATGAAAAGATAATATTCTCACACATGACCACATGAAGGAGGTACCACAACATTAATGGTATTACGCTAGGTGCACATTTTACCTGACAAGTCAAAACTGTATGACATGCTAAGGGGCCGCATTACTGGAAAAACAAAAGCAGTCTGTTAGGACAAATACACAAAGTAAAATACACAAACGCTATCACATTTCAGATTACACCTGGCTTGGATAGCCGTATCTGAAATGTGGATGACTTTAAACAGGAAATACATCCAAAACTAGACATGAGACTTATTGTATATCATTATTCATGATCTGCTCTTGCAATGATTTTTGTGGTTATATTCTGTTGCTCTTTCAATAACTGAAGTAAAAAAATAAAATAAAACCAACACCTAATTTGTGTACATGTCTCACAATGCAGCTGTACAATTTCAACAATATAAATTCTTAACAGATAGCTTTAATTCCAACTGACACTGACAAATGATATTTTACGAATGACTGCATGTAATTATTTCCCTGATAAAATGTACATGCCGTAGCAGGAGCCATTTTGTGTGTTCAAACATTGCTCAAGAGATCACGGAAAGTATAAAGCACTGTGCGGTTACAGGACAAACGAGCAACGGAAGCCTCCAAAAAGATACGGTTAGAAAACATGATGTCCTATGTATAGGGTTCCTTACTGGATAGTAGCGAAACGTGTCAGTGGTTGACTGGAACTCACCATCAGGACCTAGACGTTTGCCAGGAATTGGACTTTCCCTGGCAAACTCAATCTTACTGAGATACATTGGCACCGCTACACCACTGTATACCTAGAGAGGATCTTCTGCAATTGGATCTATTGGGACACTGCTCCAGATTGCTTCCTTGAACTTTCTGCAGTAAAAACTTGCCTACCTCACAAAGCCAGACTATCCTATTGGGACCCAGTCTTCATTATTTAGCTGGTTATTTGCACATGTTCAAAATCCTGTATAGGTGATATTCCTGGAGGGGGAATCGGGATGGGCCCAAATGCATGCAAAAACGGGGGAAAACTACCGCAGAATTAGCCAAAATACGTGAATTTACAGCGATTTTGCTGATCCACATGTTTTTCGCCAATGCTGGATTTTTTTGGACCAGATGGAAAATCCGCACCAGGATTGAATAGGGAGAGTAGAATTTGCACCTGCAAAAAACAGGCGAAAATTATTGATTTTTCACCTGGCGAAAATTTTGCCTGAGATGGAGTACCCCCATTGTTTTTTTTTTTTTTATTGAATAGCAGTTCACTTAAAAACTAAAATCCCATTCATATCAAAATGGAAGAGAAATGGGACTTAAATTTGGGGTGTTCGATAGAAGCAAGTCTGGTCTTAAGTTCTCAACTTTGCATATTTAGGTCATTGGCACCAAAGTGTTACAAATATAAGTTGTTTTGCAGCCGCACTCAATGCTTCACAGTCCTCACCTGCATGGCTGTCAATCCACATCTGGCCTTAAAATAAAAGGCTGGATGTCTAGGTGATGGCTGTGATCTAATGATCTTCTTTACATAACAAAGAATGAAAAGAGGATTGTCATAGTGACTGACACCAGGGGATTAGCGGACTTCATGTTCTACTGCATGGTTCATCCACAATATGTTAATATTTCTATTTGATGTCAATTACATACACACCCTTCTTTCTATTCTTGCTCACTTTTATCGTTATTCATTTTTATTTATATAGAGACATAGGGGGATATTCAATAGATCAGCGTTCTCAAACTGTGGGTCCTGACCCCAAAGTGGGCCCCGACCGTCTCAGCATGGGGTCGCAACTCCATAGTGCTGACCATTAGGCTGTTGACTTTTCTAATCTCAGGCATTGATTCAGGGAGTCTGATAGATCTGCTGAATTTGCTGTAATTTAGACTCCTCCCATCACTCTGTGCCCCCACAATGCTGTCATGTATGTGCTGTCTGCTGACCACACAAGTGATGTGATGACCTTCTGCAGTAACTTGCTGGGGCCCTGCAATTCTTTTTTTTGTCTGATAGGGTCCCAGAGCAAAATAGTTTGAGGACCGCTGCAATAGATGCTGATATTTCCCGACAGGGGAAATTTTGGCACTCGCCTATTCTATGCTGTCGTTACCGACAGCAATGCTGCAGTTACCGACAGCATTGAAGGTTGTCAGATCTGACAATTTTTAGATTTGGATCTGTTTTGTTGGAAACAGCTGAGGATTGTCGAATTCACATCCGTTTTTTGACAATTCACGTCCCTTTTCGATAGTCGTATTAGTGTCTGAAGACCGCTAAAACAGCCGGTATTCAAACTATCGGGACGTTCCAACAGTCGGAATCCTGGATCGCATAACCACAATGGATTACGGAGATTGAGGAAGAAATTATTATTTTTTGTTTAGCACAGAGAAGACAGCTGTGTACATAACACGACACGGACATCCATTTACTGTACTAAAATTGGTGGCCTAAAGTAAAATGTTTTAAGTTTTGAAGTGCTGTATCGGAAGTGATTACAGGCACATGTGACAAATAGTCACCGTTTGATACAAATTGGAGTCCAAAGAACAGATGGTAATACCATCATAGAGCATGTTGAAAGCAAGAGAATGTTGTTGATACAGAAGGAATGAAAACGTTCTATCGCAAATGTCTGTATTATATTCTGCAGTATGTCCTGGATCAAGCTGCAATTCCTAGTGGAATGGTCTAACTGCGTCATTTGCTGCAGTCCCCCACAGCTAATCAATATACCTGTCCCTGAGTGCGAGTACTGCTGAAGCTGCAGACATCCAGTTAGGCAGTGCAGAAATATACAACGCAATGAGAACATCTCCTACAAATACACACTTCTAGATTTTATACGAATGCAGATTTGGTAGTTAAGCACACTGTGGTTCCAAACATCAGCAAACACGGATCGGCTAAGTAGGCATAACCTACAGCTGCAGTATAAGAGAACACGGATTTCTACATACACCAAATGGTTTAGCTGTGAAACAAATGTAAAAAAAGATACACATGCACACGGATATCTATATTGCAGTGAAAAAATAAAGCAGCCAGTATTTACCCTGCACAGAAACAATAACACCCAAATCTAACTCTCTGCACATGTAAAATCAGTGTTTAGGGATGGTTTTATGAAATGTCTAATGATTTTGCCAGATAACTACCCCCCTGTAACACCAGCCCCCTCTCCTCAATACGGGCATATTTATTAACTATACAAAATACCCTCTCATCAGAATAATCTCATTACTTCATTGCTTGCTAGGCTGCTTTTATTCAGAGCCTAGCAGGAAGGTTAATGCCAAATTTGCTGCTCTACCAGCAGGTCTGAATCGGCCCATTAGTTCCTTACCTCCTGTAACAGATGTCCAGTTCTGTACTCTCCTCTCTGCCTCGTCTCCTACATCCTGTGTCTTTCTCGTTCATTGCATTATTATGTATATCCATTCACTGGCTCTATTCCCTCCAGAAGTCTGTTCAAGCTCCACAGTCCCACTTACAAAGCCCTTTCATTGTCATGATATACACAAAAGTTCAACAAATCCACTGCCTCTAATCTTTACCTCTCTTCCACTTTTATAACTGTATCCCATTCCCAAGACATCAGCTGCAATGCTCCCTCACCTACAGTACTTCTTGCCTTTTTCCTGAAAGATTCTCACCAATCAAACGCTCCCTTAAAAACTCATCATCTTCAGTTTGCCTTGTCTACTATCTCCTACAAACTCATATTCACCCTTCTACTTATTTGCGACCAAATACACTTATATCCCAGTTTCTCTCTTTGGGGCAGATGTATTAAGCCAGGAGAAGAGATAACGCACCAGCCAATCAGCTGTGTTTGAAAATGGAAATGGAAGTTGATTGGCTTGTACGTTATCTCCTTTTACTTTATTTCCACTTTATCTCCAGTTTATCTCTTCTCCAGGTGAAATTCATCTGCCCCATTATCCCCTCCCTCTACAGAATGTCCTCATGTTCACCTACTCTCAGTCTCCCTCGTGTCCCAATCATTTCTACCTGTAGCTGGTTGCACACAACTCATTCTTTTATTAATGAGTTGTGTTAATCAATTTCTAAAGAGCAACAATCAAACCTCCGGTAGATTTGGAATCTGTGCTACAGGTGTAGTACCAGTAATAGTGCTCACACAGTAACTCTTACACAAAAGTCAATGGACCATATTGGATGTGACTGTCAGGCGTATCTCCTATTCTACACATAAACCAGGAATATCCTACAATACCTTTTCTTAGAACTAACTGGAAGAGATATACGTGGAAGATTTGCTCGTCACAGATGTGGGGAAGTCTTTATTTTGAAAATTGTTTTTTGGAACATTTTGGAGCAATGCTCAGGTCCCCCCAATATATCCAAACCTGTGCTTCCATGCTCTTACCCAGCCTGCTATGCCTGATTTCATCAGGAGACACAGGACGCAGTTTTCTCTCTGATTTGATCTCCTCCAGTATTCGTTCATGCAGGCTACGAGGACGAGCTGGTGTGGGTTTCAATTTTCGTGCAGACACCTGCAAAAAACCGTAGTGTTATTACCAATAATACAATATTCAAATGGATTAAATGTACAAGTGATTAAGAAAAAAAAACAGTTCACAAGTAAATAAATAAAAAAATATTTTAGAGTAGTTTAAAATGAAATTATTATGTATTATACATCTTATAATGAAACTAGTATGTTGTGGTCGATATATAGCCATATTATCCTGATTGTGTGTCTCTAGCCCTGTTCCTCAATGTTCTCTACATCCTCCTGCCCCTCCAGTGTCTCTCCAGCCTCATGTTTCTACTTGTGATTATCCAGCCTTGTGTCCCCTAGTGTGTCTCCAGCTTCATGCCACCCACCCATGTCGCTCAAGCTTTTTGTCTCCCCTGTGTCTATTGTCTCTCTCACCTGTCTCATCTTTGTCCCCCTCAACACCTCAAATAAGTCAACATGGCTAATATCGACAGGGTCGGAAGGCCGACAAGAATTAGGTTACCAATGGAAAGGTTTCATACCCTACCATCCACTAGGCCTTGGAGGGAGAATATACAGTAATAGTGTGCCAAGCGTTTTGAAGCACCGCGCTTGAAGCATGGCGAGTGCAGTGAGACATGCGAGGGGACCCGGTACACTTACACGGTGTACCATTGTTGACCTAATGCTTGTGTAGACATTCCAACCCTGTCGAACTTAGAAATGTCGACCAATATCAGGTGTCAACCTACATCTAAAGTCAATCAAAGTTTGTTGACCTTCATTGTTTTGACCCTATGACCCTTACCCCATCTCGGTCATCTGTCCTCCTTCCCTCCTCCTCCTTCCCTTTTATTTGTCCCCCTAGATCTAATAGCCAGAACTTTCTATCCCCCACGAATCAGTACACAAAACACACCTCAGAACTAAGCAAACATTGGCAAAGCCTCCATCTCAGAATCAGCCCCACTGTATTGAAACCATACTTTTTAACATGTTGAAATTCTACTAAATATAGTAACATTTTAAGTACATTTTAAGTCACCATTTGTGACTCTGAAGTTCTCTGAAAATTTGTGAACCAATAAAAGTTTTGAACCTTACAGAAAAACACCCAAGCCCAATAGCAAATAAAAATAGATAAGAAAAAAAAAAAACAGTGATCAAAGAAGAAAAATAAATATTGTAAGTGCAGAACCATGACTGCTGTCTGCTGTAGATATCTGCACTAATAGAGCATGGGAGATCTTGACACCAGAAAAATTGCTTAGCAAAATTGCTTAGCACAGATCTCTACGTGTGTATGCCCCTTAAGTCCTACATGGTTAGAGACATTATCTACAACCAGGCTTTTTACATCTGTTAATGCAAATCTGCTACTAAACTATTTTGCCAAAAAGCTGTCCACACAACAAATATTAAATAGTTTGCAATCACTTGTCCCGTCATCCAGCCGAAGCGCTAGACACACATTTAGTTAGCAGTGCTGAAATTCCTGATGCATACAAAACAACCATTACAGAGATATTGGGGAGTACCGTCTATCAGGTCCTAGCAACTTTGCTATTTGTAGGAAGGGTGATTTATCATAGAATATTCTCTGCAGATAGATAGGTCCTTTTAGTTTGAGTGTTAAACTCACAGGTTTAGGATTCACTACAGATGCCGGACAACAAGTTTTACATAAAGCCAAATGACAGTATAATAATAAAATCCTGCAACCCTTAGAGGAATCAAAAAGTTACAATGTACACCCTTCATACTGGAAACCATTATATCCATAGGGCATCTGACCCCATTACTCTCACGGGAAATGTACTGCCAGCTGTTCAGATGAATAATCTGCTTTTATTGTGCGTGCACACACCACAGTGGAGGCCTGCCACTAACAGTTGCAAGCATTAATCAAGGCAGATGAGCTAAAAGCAAATGATACAAGATTACTGTTGAGCAGGAATACATACAGGATTTAACGGTGGCCTGGACCGTATAAAATCCAGGATTATTTCGTGAGCACTCTTCTTTAATCGAGGAGGGAGGTCACCCTGAACCTAGAGTAAGATACAAAACATGCATGGTCAATAAGATACAAAACTTGCATGGTCAATAAGATACAAAACATGCATTGTCAATACGATACAAAACATGCATGGTCAATAAGATACAAGACATGCATGGTCAATACGATACAAAACATGCATGGTCAATACGATACAAAACATGCATGGTCAATACGATACAAAACATGCATGGTCAATAAGATACAAAACATGCATGGTCAGTGCATGATAAACTGTGTATGAGAGAAATGTAACAATTTCAGGTTTAAATATTCTACATTAATTAACTAAAAATAATTATTTATATATATATATATATATATATATATATATATATATATACACACACACACACACACACACACACACACACACACACACACACACGTGTAGACCGCACTCACACTTAATTTTATGTGTGTATACTGCGGGGTGCCAGACAAGAGATACACGTAATATATGAGTATCCAAATAATAGTCCAGAGTGTATCCACACCTGTTTAGGTGTGGAATGTCAGGCACTCGCCTAATAATAATTAATTCAATGGGTCAAGTAAAATCCAAAGGTTGTGCAGTTTTATTCAACTATCCAGTATAGTCATATTGTCACATGTAGTTAAAGAATATGCCCCGACGTTTCGGTCCTGGGTAGACGGACCTTTTTCAAGGAGCCTATAACATTATAACATTGCATTCAGTGAACAATTGAAAACAGCACTAATTAACAAAAACCATTCAAATGAAAACAAGAAGTGAAAAAATAAAGTCTTACTTTTTGGCAAAAGAGACTAGCAATCAACGGGGATCAGGTAAGAAAACACCCATGGAGCTGCTGCTGAATAGCACTGCCCGGGCCCGGCTATTTATCCCCCCTAACAGCTGATTGTTTAGAGCGTGGAAACCGCATCCACGCTCTGACAGCGCTACTTCCGGCGTCACCGGAAGTTCGGGACCGGAAGTAGCGCCTATTGACCCGCATCAGTGGGTCAATAGGCGCTACTTCCGGTCCCGAACTTCCGGTGACGCCGGAAGTAGCGCTGTCAGAGCGTGGATGCGGTTTCCACGCTCTAAACAATCAGCTGTTAGGGGGGATAAATAGCCGGGCCCGGGCAGTGCTATTCAGCAGCAGCTCCAGGCACCATGGGTGTTTTCTTACCTGATCCCCGTTGATTGCTAGTCTCTTTTGCCAAAAAGTAAGACTTTATTTTTTCACTTCTTGTTTTCATTTGAATGGTTTTTGTTAATTAGTGCTGTTTTCAATTGTTCACTGAATGCAATGTTATAATGTTATAGGCTCCTTGAAAAAGGTCCGTCTACCCAGGACCGAAACGTCGGGGCATATTCTTTAACTACATGTGACAATATGACTATACTGGATAGTTGAATAAAACTGCACAACCTTTGGATTTTACTTGACCCATTGAATTCATTATTATTAGGCGAGTGCCTGACATTCCACACCTAAACAGGTGTGGATACACTCTGGACTATATATATATATATATATATATATATATATATATATATATATATATATATATATATATATATATATATATATATATATATATATATTTTTTTTTTTTTTTTTTTTAGGGAACAGGAACGTGCAGCACTCCACAATCGATAAATCAGAAGCTCTTTTATTTCGACAACGTTTCAATATCCAACCGATATTGTCATCAGGTATAAAACATACATATAAAATCTCACCTTAAATAGCCAGTGAAGACAATCAATTTGTTAAGTGTAACAACAAAATTTGAAAAAACATACATATTTTTCAAATTTTGTTGTTACACTTGTTGTCTTGGTTACGGTGACATCACTTTGTACAGCCAATGAGTGGGAAGGGTGGTGCTTGCATGGGATTGCGCAGGTGACGCTTGACGTCGGCGTGATTCCGGCGTGCACACCTGCCCCGCTGATTGTCTTCACTGGCTATTTAAGGTGAGATTTTATATGTATGTTTTATACCTGATGACAATATCGGTTGGATATTGAAACGTTGTCGAAATAAAAGAGCTTCTGATTTATCGATTGTGGAGTGCTGCACGTTCCTGTTCCCTATACTATTACTGCAAGTGCGGGCACCCACCAAAGCAACGACTAAGGAGGAAGTGCCGGGCATACCTGTTCTCTATATATATATAAATAAAAGAGTCATATGATCCACAATGCTGCATACCAGAATATCGTTTGTTTGGCTGACTCACCATGACTTTCCTTAAGGTATAACGTTTGAAACGAATGTCGTCCATCAGCATTTCATACGGAGTCAACTCAAACTCAATAGGTAACATGTCATACTGACGCTCTTGAACTTTCTTCAGCTTGACTCCATTCCGTAGATCACGCATTACCTGAACCCAGAACCTGGCCTGAGGAGACACCCACACCATTAGCAATGAAGTGTAAGAATGTAGAAATACCAAATTTAACCATAGCTACAGTATAGTAGAATTCAGCATTATTATTGCTTAGTATGAATGACCACAATAAATCTAGTATTTGCAATAATAGAATACAGAATAAAACTGGTACATGAAGCAGCTATGGTGTTTCAATCACACTATGCTGTTGAAATTCCCATTAACTGCATAAAGTTGACGTGTGGGACTCTTTTTGCCGTGACTGCGCCTGCTGTAGCACCGGAGTATGACTTCCCCAGAGTAGGGCCTTGCTATATGATGAGCTATGAGGATATCACGTGGTGAAAGATGGGGGCAGGACAGTCTGCATGTCAACTAACATTCATTTGTATAGAATCTTTTTTTTTTTTTACAGTTTTGAGCTTGTAACCATAGGCGTGCGCAGTAGATTAGAGGGTGCATCATCAAAGGGGTGTACCTAGCACCACCAATCAGACATGTCTACCATCATCTACTGGCACTCGCTACAATATAAACATCTCTCGCACCATAATCTTCATCTGGCACCCAGTTAGACAGGGTACTGTGAGATAGAACAGTAGGGAATGGGGATCTGACCAACTCCAACATTCTCCATAAAGATGAAATAGGAGTAAGGTCTACTGGTTTTCCAGTAAAAGCAAAGCCAATGTTATAGATTGCATAAGGAACAGCAGAATATTTATACATGTTGAGAAAAATGTAAAACAAAAATGTTTTCTTCATTTGAGTCACTGACTCTCTGGGTAATGCCTAAGGGTTGGGTTAGATGTGGCTCAGTCTGTCAGGGAACTTTCTCTGCATCATAAGATCATTTCGGTGCTAAGCCTGAGGGTGTCATGTAATGCACCACACCCCTTGTGCACTTTACTTAACGAACAGCATACTAGTTATAATGAGTAGGGAGACTGCTGCTAATTACCTAATCATTCAACACAAATTAACAAATGATTAAAATAAACCTGCACAGAACTGTAATCTTACGCATGTTTCTAAACCAAATACACTATATCTGCTGTGTATTGAAATGGTGATTCTATTAAAACGGTTGTTTCAAGTGGATGGAGTGCTGTGATTTCCATATCTGTATGCTACCATTGCCACGTGCACCCTCCCCATGACCTCTTTCTGTGCCGGACTTTATATGTATATATAATCAGAACAGTGCACAATGAGTGTAATAGTCAACAACACTTTATATAAGGCGCCGATCTAGGATGCAGTTTGGTGGACGATGTCTCCTTTGACTTGTCTCTATTATCATTGCGAGCAAAGCTGTTATATCTTTACCTCGATGTACGTGAGATTTTTATTATATAAGGGCAGCACGGATGGTGTAATGGTTTGCATTACTGCCTCACAGCGCTGAGGTCATGGGTTCAATTCCCACCATGGCCTTAATTGTTTGGAGCTTGTATATTAGCCCTGTGCTTGTGTGGGTTTCCTCCCAGAGAGGCAATAGGTAACTTACAGGATCAACCCTGTAAGTTACCTATTGCCTCTCCGGGAGTAATATTAGATATATTTATATACTCCAAGAGCCAACGTTAGTTAGGGCTAGCGGAGCACTAGGGTTGATCCTCTATGCTCTATATCCCCACATGTAACAAGAATTTCTACTCACAGCCATAGGGGCTGCCAGGAGAAATCTACAGTAAATTCACCTGCTGTGGTCTAAAGTGTGGGAAAAGCTAAAGATTCCAGTACTTTACATCTATAGTTAGCATGCTTTACCTGCAAGTAAAATGCAGAAATAAGAAATTCAAGCGTTCCCCACACAGTAAACATTGCGGGTAATTGGATAGGCTCCTAAAGTCTTCACCTCATGTCGCTGAATTACAGGTGATCAGTTTGTGTTGTTTTTTATGTGCTAAATGTCTGTTAAGAAACAACCAGACAAAAACTAGAAAAATCCACATTGACAAGTAAAGCAGAGGGGTGAGTCTCTTTCAGCCATGGCTTAGCAAATATGAAAGACACATTGCAAAATAAAATGCTGTACTTTAGGCATCTTAATAGAACCAGATCTCCAAATTTCCACTGGCAATGTGAGGAGAGCAAATATTCCATGACTACATTATAAAGCCACAGGAACAGATATATACCACATACAAGTCTTACCCAGTCTGCATTTTTCAGATCATCGAGATCTGTGCCCGATCGGTCCGTAGTGTCCCTATCCATTTGTTGTATCTTCTTTAGACTCTGCACAAAAAAAAACAGAATTTGAATGAACATTATGGCTCAGCAGGGAAAGGTACATTGCAGAAATAAAAAGTGTTCGACACTGTAGGAATGCCCAAATGGCTGCCATCAAATTGTATCCAGATTTTCACTATACAGATACTATCGGGCTATTCAAATCCTAACAATGTGTATGGAGTGCCTGCAAAACAGCCTGACAATGAAAATCTTCATTTCTATTATGGCTTATGAGTGAAGGCTATGGATAGCCAGAAAAGCAATCAATGGTTTAGCCATTAGTGGTGAGTGCTAGGCATGTATGCATCTCCGACACTGGGCTGGAAAGAATAATGTTCTTAAACGTTGGGGCACAGTCATTGATGGTGTAGTAGTGTCCATTGTAGCATCTTCCAAACCCGTGCAGTTCCTCATCTCTGCTTTGGTGCTTCTATTCTGCATTCATTGCTGAAATACAAACCGCACCTATCACAGCAGAGAGTGACACCCCAGGCAAGGAAGAGAAACTGCATTAGTTTTGCACGATGCAGGGTGCTGGAATGAACTAGTGTAGCACTGGTGCTGTGTCATCAATGGAAGAAAAAAACGACAATCAAAGGTTGAAAGCCATCCCTACTGTCTATTCTGATACTATGCATGTGCAGCCATAAGGTCCCTAACGCACTGGTCAATTTTCTCAAGACCGCAGTCCTCATTAGCCTGCGTTAACTTTGCCTATTGCGGAAGAGATCTCGGATATCTGCTGCTTTTGCCATTTGTTGATTTGTCGTTTGAGGATGTAGGTGCCACTTCTTAGTGGGATTAAATAGCAACCTTCTTTATCAATACTGGCAATTTGTCACAATATAGACTTTGGTAGAATATAAGTTTGGCATTCACTCTTTTTAAACAGATAAGTGGATTGAAAAAAAAAAAAAAGTTCTTTTTTTTCTATCCTCCACTTATCTGTATATTCGATTTAATCTCATGGATGAACATATATGAGGGTTAAAGGATATCTGTGAAACATGAGGAACTTAGGTTTTAACTGCATTATTTTTAAATGTTTTTACTAAGGTTTTAACTGCATTCGTTTTTAAATGTTTTTATTAAGGCACTTTAACTGCATTTTTAAATTGTATGTAAAATCAAAACACTGATTTTTTTTTTTAAAGCGCACTTTTAGATCTTTGCTAGTCAATACTTTGTGTATTTATATATAGAACTGCTCTGCCGCCACAAACAATTGCGCTTGTTTATAGATGCATAATCCCCTTATATTCTGCATGACAATAAGAACAACTACTGTGACAGAAACAAAATGAAATCTTTAATTCTATACAACTGCAGGAGACAAAAACATATTTAATTACTTAGGAATCTGTGTACCAAGCCATGAAAAAAAAAAGATAAAATCGATGGATATGAAGAACCAGCCAATCAACTGTGAACTGTGATTTTTCAAACATGGCAATTAGGAGCTGATTGGCATTTACTTTATATACACTTTATCGGCCAGTTGTATCAAGCTTCAAAAAGTGATAACACAGAGTGATAAACAATCAGGTCATCAGCTCCAACACGTCATTTGTCCAATACAGCCTGTAACATGGCAGTTAGGAGCTGATTAGATGGTTGTTTGTCACTCTCCATTTTATCACTTTTTGAAGCTTGATACATCTGGCCCTATATCTCTCCAAGATGCACCCCAAAATTTATGATTTATTTATTAATAAGTATTCAAATTGCACACATCTATTACACATCACTTTACAAAGAATATCTGCCCATTCACATCAGTCCGGAGCCTATATTCCCACATACACACTAGGCTTAACATAGTAACCTAGTAAAATAGTAATTTAGGGTTGAGAAAAGACGAGTTCAACCCATATAACTAGTCTAGTCATTCCTAGGCTAGGTCGTAACTATATAATTCCCATTTTTACCAAGAAATGTAGCCAGTTTTACTTCAAATTAATTTACCGTGCTTGCTGTTACCACATATTCTGGCAAAGAATTCCAGAACTTAATCGCTCTTATGGTGAAAAATCTCATCCTCAATTCGTTACGAAACTTTATTTCCTTAATCCTTAGTGCATGCCCACATGTCCTAAGTAAAGACTTGTTACCAAATAAATCATCTCCCAGCTCGATGTGATTTCCAATCCTGTATTGAACATAGTTCATTTTTGTTGGGCACCAATTAACCTACCAGTCATTTTTTGGAGGTGTGGAAGGAAGCACAGGGAGATTATATGAAATATGTGCTCTATTTGTATCAGGGCTTAGCTGATCTCCTACACTGGATACACAATACCCAGCCTAAGAGTACCCTAGCCAATGGCAAGTCTAATATAATGATATAATGGCCACGCTGCACACACTGCTATATATTGTTTAACTGAGAGATGTCATTTGTGGCTGGATTAACCTGCAAAATGATGTTTCCTGGGTCATCTTAATGGGAGTCCAGCACTCATAACAAGATGACCCAGTGCGGGAGAGCGCACGAGTGATGTAACGACATTGTCTGAGATATAAGTAGCCTGTTGTGCAAGTTGGATCCAGTCAGCAGGAGTGATATGCCGATAGCGGGAGCCAACAAGCAGCCAGCCCAGCAGGAAGACAAAGTCATTGCAGAATGAAGCAAGCATATGCCCAGGCGACTAGTTCTGTTCTCTGGGACATGCTGCACATGGAGAATGGGGGTGCGTGGATGATTCGGCTCAGGTGTCATACTATACAGATGGGGTTTCTTGCAAGGGACAATTTATTATAGGTTTTATTTTTTTGTGGGGTGCTTGAGATTGTTATACCACATGCCCTTTTCTGGACGCGCACCTGTATAGCACGCTGAGGTCCCGGCCAGGTAGATCACAAAAGCTTTTCCGCTCTCAAAGTAGGCTGCGGCCTAGCCACCTCTGCCCTACAGCAGCAGATTTCCTACACTCTTTCTACAGAGATGAGCTTGTTTTGCTTGGACACAGCATAGTCTCATCATGATTTTTGAAGCCAATTGTTTGTTACGCTGACGCACAGAAGCTGGCATTTTCTCTGTACATAAAAGTGTTTTCTCTAGGAAGACAGCTGATCAGGCCCATAGAACAATGTGGCCACTTTCAGTGCATGTCTGCAAAATGTTAATGTCTGAAAGATTTGTCTTCTGTTTTTTTCAGTGGCACGCCAAATTTAATGTGCCAAGACAATCCTACGCAAGTCGACCTGCAAAGGACAAAATCAGTCTTTTATAGATAATTAAATGTCAGCAATAAACAATATCCTTCTCTGTGATCCTTCTTGATGAGAATACATGGAACTTCCACACCGTCTGGGTAAAGTACATCATTAACAACATTTCTTTTTTTTTAGAACCCAGTCTCTGCTGGGGGTGTACAGTACTTCACATGCCTACAGAAAGAAAAAGCATACGGCAGGATGTGCATTGTCTCCATGCATTGTGCGGTTAATCAAAGATTACTTTTGTAATATAAATATAATCTCATGAGCACAGAACAGCAATTCTTAGAATTTTAGGCTATAAGCTAATACTGGCTGCCAACATACCAAAGTTGGAGTTCTAAGGATAATTTCTAGAAAAAAAAAAATAAGCTACTTTGTATCTTAAAAGCACAAATCTTGCATCCAGAATGGCAAAAAGAAAAAAAAAAGGTGTTACCTAGCAACCATTCCAGGGCCTCCTGAGACATGCAAGTGGGCCAGAGAGGTTAAATCATCCTCACAAAAAGCCTGTCTAGGCATCTATGGAATTATTTTCACAACAGAAGCATGAACCCTGGGTCTGGCTAACCCCTGAGAGTGCTCCGTAGGTAAAGGCACTTAGCAATTAAAGAAAATAGTGTTTACCATAGACACCAACCACCAATAATTCTATGTGCTTTGTGTGCCAGACTCACAACTAGCGTTGGGCGTGGGGGGAGGGAGACACCACCAAGTCTGTCTATAACAAAATAAAGGAAGTCTAGGAGGAAGACATCCTGCTTGTTCTTAATACATATGGTAGCTGTGAAACTTCCAAGATGCCACCTCCACACTTGAGGGGCTGGAAAGTGGATATTGTTGGTAGTGTGAGTTTGGGTGGCACTGGATCGAAGCTTTAAATAGGGTGCAGAGAAACTTTTAACCGGCCCTGACAGCCACAAAATACATTGTTTTCCTTATACACAGTCTCGGGTGACAGAATCAGATCATTGATGTTTCATATATGTGGGAAAAGGTTTCATCTTTCACAGGCACTTCTCTTTCATCATCTAAAAGGGCTTCATCCAGTCCCAGATTAAAAAAAGCTAACTGGAGAAAATTAATAGAAATATCCATGTTAGAGAAGCATTTGAAGTACCATGGGACTTATGAGTTTCCCTTGATCCCGAGGGATGGTCTCTTATTTAGGATAGCATCATCAGAGCCTCAATTAACATCGCCATCAAAGAAATGCACATAAAAATACACCAGAGAATATACATTTTGCAGCACTACCCCAAGCCTGTGATGTGTGATACAGAAACTGCACTAGTACATGGACGTTTGTGCACATCTAGTGTGTTCATAGGTATTTGCGCATTGTACAAAAGGTTAGAAATGGTTGACTAGTAATTGGGAGGCTTGCTCATCCACCCATAAGCTGTTGCTAGGTGACAAGCTTCCCGATTATACAAGTCAATCATTTCTAGCCTCTTTTTTTTTCTTAACAATGAAAGAGTGATTTTGATAAAAACATCTTCCACGCTGAACACAAATTTGGCAGTAGAAGTTCCTAAAATGTCACAGGTTATAGGGAGGGATGTAAGAAGCAGAAAAATGTTTTCAAACCTAAAAATTATTTGCCAAAATTTCCAGACGTATCAAGTGCTGAGAAGGGAAACTTTACTAAACTTGTGCCAGATAGGGAATACCATCTTAAGAAGGTGCTGCCTACAGAAGAATATGGGCTAATTTCGGGAAGGAGTCCCTAGAGCAGGGCTGGGCAATAAGCGGGCCTCCAGCTGTTGATGAACTACACACCCCAGCATGCCTTGCATCAGATTCAGCATGGTCAAATAGCAAAACTAAGGCAAGGCATGCTACATTGTGTAGTTCAGGGGTGGCCAACCAATCAGAGGCAAAGAGCCAAAAATATGTTCTGGTAAGAGAAAGAGCCATTACCATTCAAAAATGGGCATGGCTTAGCTCCAGGAAGTCCACGCCCCATTTTTAAATGGGTTGTTGCTTAGCTGGCTCAAGGCCCTGCCCCATTTTTATGGGGCAGGAGGGCTCAGCGTGGCAGATGGCATTACATACATTTACTATAGCCCAAAAGGGCTCAGCGTGGCAGGTGGCATTACATACATTTAATATAGCCCAGGAGGGCTCAGGGAGGCAGGTGGCATTATATACTTGTAATATTGCCCAGGAGGGCTCAGCATGTCAGGTGGAGCGGGAAGCTGAGGCGGAGTGGGAGCCGGATGGAGCAGGAGCACAAGAGTTCAATACGGACATGCTCTGCAGTGACTAAAATGGCACTGGAGACGCTGCCTCCTGGGCGACTGCGCTGGTCACTGCGACCGCAGCCCATCAGAGCTGTGGACGCTGCCTCCTAGGGCGACTGAGCATGCACCGGGTCACCGCGGCCCATCTGCGCTGTGGATGCTGGAGCCGCACATGAGAGAGAAGAGCCGCATGTGGCTCGCGAGCCGCGGGTTAGCCACCACTGGTGTAGTTCATCAACAGCTGGAGGGCCGCTTACTGCCTACCCCTGCCCTAGAGAGTGATCCAAAAGGGATATTTCTCCTGGTTCCAGTCAACACCAAAGGACCATACGCACTAGATCCCCATTGACAAAAAGTCCAGCTAGGTAGACATCGACAAAAAGTCAACATTCTTTTTTAAAACTTTTTCAAGCTTTACGATCCTTGTGGACCACGGTTGAGAATAATAATTTGTGCGGAGTGTGGCGAGCCATGCGAGCTTACACGCTACTCTTATTGGGGGTGCATGTTGACAGATGTGGACATTGACACAAAACATGTTTCAACCTACTGCATGTCAACCTTTTAGTGTCAAGCTATTGACTGTTGACCTAGACAATGTAGACAAGGCCTTGCCAACCTGTGGCTGTCCCAGCATGCATTGCCACAGTTTGCTATTATGGATTGCTAAAACTGTGGCAAAGAATGCTGGGATGTTTAGTTTCTCAACATCTGGAGAGCCACAGGTTGGTCATGCCTGCTTTGAATCTTATAGTAACATGTTGTTTCTTCAAAATCCTTGTGTCTTTAGTAAGAAAATTCAATTGGGGCATCCTGGATGGTAAAACTTAGGCCTGTTGCTTTGAAAGTTTTGAATCCCCAAGTCATCACTGCTGAATTAAGTGTTGTTTTGTTGTCATGTCCAGGTTGTAACTGGTATGGCAAAACATACATGGCTCAGTTGACTCTTGCTCTAATTCCACCCACGTAATTGGAGCAACAGAAATCGGGAGTTCAGGTGCACAGCATGTGGCACGGATCTTATTGCAGATGGGAGATTGGTATATTCACTGTTTACTTTTCTATGAAAATCCCTTTTAACAATACATGTTGTTTGTATCCCTCAAATTGGACATAGAAGTACATTTACTAAACTTCTCAAAATAAAAAAAAAGTGGTGATGATGCCCATAGTAACCATATTCTATAATTTCTTCACTGCGTCCTAGAAAATTAAAGCTATAGGGGGGGTATTCAATCCCGACCGCTATTTGCGACAGGGGTAATTGAAGAGGCAGATCGACAGAATGGGCCCGACTTTAAAAGCAGTTGGCCCCGTTTTGTTGATTTCGGCCATGAATTGTCGGGATCTCGGCTGAATATCGACAATCCATGGCCGTTTATGCAGACACACCCTCTTTTCACCGATCGGCAGGTGGGACATTAAATCACGCCTGGTGATCTGCGGTCAAACCAAAAGAAAAAACGGGCCAGGGTCACGGCTGTCCGGACGGATCAACAGTCGTGACCCGAGATTGAATATCTCCCATGATCTGATTGGTCTGATTATTCTGCTGTTCGTACTGTAACCATAAACTTCACCTGCAGCCTAACCCTAACCATGGCATGTCGAACATGCTAAGTGCTGACATCCTAAATGTTGACATGGCTAAATACATTTTGACAACTGTGGCATTGGTTGCCTTTCACCTAAATTAAATATAAAATGTGTAGTTCCTGTAAAATATACAGTGACAAAAATAGTGGTGCTTACATTCTCCTGCAGTATTCTACAGTATAGCCAGAGTTCATGAGGCATCAAAATCTTTTTAATTGCATTGCACTGTGCTAATTACATATAAACAAGCAGAGTGCCTGCCAACATGTCTCAGATAAAACCAACCAATGATTACATATTCATCTGATCCAAGCCAGTATAAAAGATGGATCACAGAACTACAATCTGCACATTTCTACTGCTCGAGTGAAAGCACAGACAGCATTTGGTCTGGCAGCTGTAGCTGCGCTACATCCTCCTCCTGTGGGTGATGCTCTACAGCACCTGGGAGCTACAGTATGCCTAATCTTGTGCTATAGACATCAAGGGCAATACAGCTGGCACAAGGACTTGCTAGGCAAACACCAGTACACTTTACCAACAGTCAGTACAAATGTATCATTTCACCAAACCAGTGATTTTAGTATTTTCCTGCATAACAATGATTGCTGTCAGAGTATTAGAGCAGTATGGATGGTGTAATGGTTAGCATTACTGCCTCACAGCACTAAATATATACATCCATCAAGCAATTGTTTGGGACATATGTTTAAATTCTGGCTAGAATGAAAAACTTTACTTAGCAAGTTAGGCTGTGCAAGCAAATAAAGTAAATAATGTGTGACTACAGAGTGAAATACATCACAGGAAGATTAAAGCGGTCCTGGGGGGAACTCTGCAGAGGGCAGCAGACTAGCTATCGAAGCTTTTGCTTCGAGCATGCTTACTAGTTAAAATAAACAGATAGAGGGTGTATAAAACCCCAGAAATAAATATAATGGACAGACATAAAGTACCGACCAATCAACTGCCAAGTTACAGGCTGTATTTAAAAATGACAGTAGCGGCAGAGCCGCCCTTATCCAAATTGATGCCCTAGGCAAGATTTTTTTTGGCACCCCCTAGCAGATGATACCACCACCTCCGGGGGTTAAATGGTGAGGGTTGCTTGTTTTTGGCCGGACGGAAGTTATAGCCACATCTGCAGACAGTGCCGGAGGGTCCCAGTGGAAGTGCTTAGGGATTCGGAGGCCGGTAAAGCTGCCGCCCCTAGGCATAGGTTGCCGCCCTAGGTAATTGCCTAGTATGCCTAGGGCCGGCTCTGAGTAGCGGATTGGTTGGTACTTTATCTCACTCCAAGCTTTGATACATATGCCCAACAGTGAGAGAAAGACACTGCCGACATCACAACAATGAAGAATCCTGGTGTGCAGCCTTGCTAATCCAGCCTTGATCACAACAATAGAACTGCTCTACCGCTAGTGATGGCTATGATCAAATAACAGGTACTGTACGAGGAGACCTTCCCGTACCCTATGCTGCTCACTCACCTCTTTTGCACTTTTGATTTTTGTCAGGAACATGTGCAACTCCATGGTTTCTGCGTACAGCGCCCGGCATACTGCCTGGTAGTGATTGGGTGCTTCGGATGGAGTTGGCAGATGAGAGGAACACAGCTGATAAGAGAGAAAACAATGACCCCATTATAATTTATGTATACAAAAATAGGTTTCTTGCATGGGTTTAACTACATACATGTGTGGCCTAATATAGTAAAATAGGCCTGGGTGCCTATACACATCATGATAAAGTCATGCCCAACACAATGCCTTCACCATCCCACCAGGGACGGATACAGGGGGGGGGGGGGGGGCAGTCTGAGAGGCATTGAAGGGGCATATGGGGTGGTCTGATGGTATGTAGTGAAATCAGGGGCATTGAATGTTAATTTAAAAAAAACACATTAACCTTTCAAATACATTTATTTATGGAAGTAACCATGGTCACAAAACAGCTTAACTGCTTTTCAGTATACAGAAAGATATCTTTTGGAAAGGGGGCAGCTGAGTAATGCCCTGGGCGAAAGCATGCCTAACTTCCCTAGGTGACAGGGTTAAATTATTGTTAATCTTACTGCAGAAACAATCATTTTAGAATTACTTTGATTGTGGCCGTTTCATTCTGTAACAAAAGCAGAATATGAGGCAATAAAATTATGTAACGACTACTCAAGTTCTTAAGATTTTTCAGAATGAACCAAATCGTCTTCAATGGAACTGTAAACTCTAAGAGAGATTAGTTTATTTCATCAACTTTCCTGAGTTCAGGGATCAATCCCACTAGTTCCGTTCACTTTCAGATCATGAAGTAACTGTGCTTGGCAGGTAGAAAATTAACAGCAGAACTAACTTCACTGGGGCGCAGAGATCAAACAGAATTCTAGTTATGCTTGGCCACGCTCAATCATTCAGTGCGAAACAGTATAAATAAATGCTACTGTGGGGTTCAGGGGTATCAAGCGCCCCATACGAAAATGTGTGAAGAAGATATGTAAGCATACAAAGCTGAACACTGTGACCATTTTCCCAGGGGTCAAGGAGGAAAGAAAATAATTAACTAGCGTATAAATTACAAGACTTGCTCATTACAGATTCATACTTTACATGTACACCATAAACCAGAACATAACAGAGCGTATGTTCCTATGTGATTGGTTGTGAGGAATGGAATGCATCCTCGTGAAACAAATCATGTGATACTTAACATTCGTTCAATCAAGCTAAAGTTGTCAGTTTCCCAGCACAAATATAATCTTTACAATTTCTCATGGTGACTATGGATGAAACGGACAAAGCGATTCTGACAACATACGTATTTTAGGATATAAAGGAAATAAAGAAGACTTCTTTGGAGAACTCTTAACAAAACAATGAATACATTGAAACACCTTTTACTAGTTCTAGATAAATGTAGCCTTTAAGAGTTATTCAGAAACGAGAGGAGAGACTATAACATATTTGAAAGAACTTGATACAATTATGTAAGGGAAGGATTCCCTAGGTGAAGAGTAGTAAAACAGGATTATGCAAGCTAAAAAGCAATTCATAGAAAATAAATTGAAACATAAACGATCCCTTAGGGAGCCATGGGTTAAGAATGTATCTTGAGCCCAATCAATCAATCAATTGCATATACCTGCATTATTGATTACTTCAGAAGCGAACTCTATGCATATGCTCTTGAACATATGAGTGACATATCCACAGTGAGAAATGAAGAATATAAACTGATCTGATCTCATCAAAAAGTGATAGAATGTGGAACAAAAAATGGATCTCAAATTATTGTCCCAAACCTAAAGAAATAAAAATTAACATTACTGAGAGATTATTATCAGGTACAACAAGGAGTCTGATGTATCGGCAAAAGACCAGACATGTTTTGGTATCTCTAATGGTCCATAGCAAGAATACTAATTATATCCAAGTGGTAACTGTCAGTCATTTGAAAACAGCTTCAGTGATACATGCATTTATGTTGTTACTGCATGCAATAAAAACACAGTGTTGTTAAATACCTCAAGCAGACACGTGTAAGGATCTAGTGATACACCTCCGGTCTTTATCTATTCTGGGAAAGTGAATCCAGTTTTTTCCATATGATAATACTCTCTGTCATCGAAGGACGTCGTCATAGCGTCAAAAAGTTTTTAAAAAAAAAACCTCTACATACACCTTCCAAAGCTCAGAATCTCGAGTCTATTACCCCTGAGGAAGTCGTACAGCGACAAAACGCGTTGGGTCTCGACTCACCAGAAATTTTTGTATCACCAATGTACCATTAGTTCTGTTAATAATGTCTGACATCGATTATGCCATCTATGTTTTAATAAAATTATTTTACGAATTGTAAGAATCCGTACCCACTGTTGAATAACACACAAAGGTGGAGGTACTTATATAGCGCTCTCTATATCTATTTCTTGTGCACATATCCATTGATGTTGTCCTCCACTAACAGGGAGGTCTTATAGAGTAGCTGCTGACAATAGCGCAAACGAAGGTCTTTCTCCCACACACATATATATATATATATATATATATGTATATGTATATGTATATATATATATATATATATATATATATATATATATATATTTATTTTGTGTATGTAGACAACATATTGCAGACACATACTATAATAAATCACACATTATATGCTCATATTAACCCCTTCCCGACATTTGACGTACATTTATGTCATGGTCGGGATGTACTTCCCGACGCATGGCATAAATGTACGTCATGCATTTAAAGTGTCACCGCGTCTATAGACGCGGTGACAGAGGGGAGATGGCTGCTGTCCCCGACAGCAGACATCTTCCCTCATTACCCAGGGGGGGCAGCGATGCCCCCTCCCATCTGCGATCGCTGCGATTGGCTGTTCAAATGTGAACAGCCAATTGCAGCGTTTTCTGTGTACCGGCGAATAACGGCGCTCGGTAACACAGGGATCGGTGGTGATTGGTGCTGTTAAGTACAGCACCAATCACCACCGGGTGTAAAGGGGTCACTGGTGGTCACCCCACCTCACCCCACCTGCCCCCAAGGCTGTGATTGGTCCGTCGGTCCGACGGACCAATCACAGCCATTACACCTCAGAGAAAATAACGGAGACAGCCCTGCAGCCGCCATTCCGGTCAGGAACAGCGTGCAGAGCGGTCTCCGTGCCCATCTGTCCTCTTATACTGACCTGATCAGCGTTGGTGGTGTGGTGGCATCCGTGCTGCCTGCTGCTGGTGCTTCCTGGTTGTTGGTGCTTCCTGGTTGTTGTGCTGCTGCTGCTGCAGCGTCATTGTGTCATATAATTTTGTCTCTGCTGCCCCCCTTTTGTGCTGACCAGTATAAATTAACTGATCAGCAACTTTTTGGGGGTGCAGGTTTTTTTTATATTTATACCATGTCAGGTTGCACCAAAAGTTGTGCACCTGCTGCCCCTCACTGCTAATCAGTGTCGCATCACTGATCAGCAATTTTTTTAATTTTTTTTAGGGATCAAATTCCTGTTGCCTTTGGGCGCTGATCAGTGACGGACGTTACTGACCAACATCTGTGCTCAATTTTTGGCGCAGGAGCATTTTTTTTTCTTTTAACCCCTTCAAGGTAGTACCAAAAGCTGCCTTGAAGCTGCTGCACTACATACACACTACATACCCCCCGTGTTGAAATAAAGTTTGTACCCCCCCTACACTATACACGTGTTGAAACACTACACTTACACAAACACAAAAATAATAAAAATGTCCCAATCATCCCAAAGACTGTTTTCAGCGGAGGAGGCATATGCCCTTATTGCCTCTGACACTAACACAGCCAGTGATGTAAGCGATGAATTTGCATTCGTCTTAAGCTCCTCTTCCTCCTCTAGTGATGAGGGACCCCCTCAAAGACGCCCCCGTAGAGCAGCTGAGACCCCCCCCCCCAAATGATTGATCCCGTATGGACCCCACCACCAGACAATTTTGAGCCCCAGGTTCCTGAGTTTTTGGCCAACCCAGGAATCCAATTTGATACTACAGGCCTCAAAGAAATTGACCTTTTCAAAGTCTTTTTCTCTGATGATTTTATAAATTTAATGGTGGACCAAAGTAATTTATATGCCCAGCAGTTTATTGCCCAAAACCCCACGTCATCATTTGCTAGGTGGACCCCTGTAGATATAGTAGAGATGATGACGTTTTGGGGTCTGGTGTTACATATGGGCATAGTTAAAAAGCCAGAAATTAGGCAATATTGGAGTACAGATGTTCTGTACAGCACCCCACTTCATCGTATGGCCATGACCCGGACTCGTTTTGAGACGATCCTTAAATTTTTGCATTACAACGATAATGCACAGTGCCCACCCGGAGATGATCCCACCTTTGACCGGCTATTCAAAGTCAGGCCGGTCATTGATCATTTCAGCGAATCCCCGAAAAATTCATTTGTGTAGACGAGTCACTTATACATTTTAAAGGAAGGGTTAAATTCCGCCAGTACCTTCCCAATAAGAGGGCAAGGTATGGCATAAAAATGTATAAGCTGTGCGAAAGTACCTCAGGGTACACCCACAGGTTTAGGGTATATGAAGGGAAGGACACAAGAATTGAACCGCCAGAATGCCCCCCCTCCCTCGTAGGTGTTAGTGGAAAGATTGTCTGGGATTTAGTGCACCCCTTCCTGGATAAGGGTTATCACCTCTATGTGGATAACTTTTACACCAGCATCCCCCTGTTTAAGGCCCTTGGTTCAAAAGGTACAGCAGCTTGCGGTACTGTGCGCAAGAACCAAAGAGGCCTCCCAAAAACGCACGTTGCCCAATTACTGAGAAAGGGTGAAAGCAGGGCACAATCCACCGAAAATATGTTGTTGGTCAAATATAAGGACAAGAGGGATGTCCTTATACTGACAACAATTCACGGAGACAGTACCACCTCCGTCCCTGTACGAGGTACCAGTACCCACACCTCAAAACCTATTTGTATCCTAGATTACAATAAGTACATGGGCGGAGTGGATATTTCAGATCAGGTACTGAAGCCGTACAGTGCCCTACGGAAAACAAAAATATGGTATAAGAAGCTGGCCGTGTATATCATCCAGATGGCACTGTATAACGCTTACGTACTATTCCGTTCTACCAGCCAGACGGGGACATTTATGCACTTTCAAGAGGAAGTCATAAAGGGCCTAATATTTGGGAACCAGCAGGAAGAGGGCCCCAGTACTTCTAGTACTGGCCCCCGTATTGTATCAGGGCAGCATTTTCCTAACGAAATCCCCTCCACTGGAAAAAAGGGCAGGACACAAAAAAGGTGCAAAGTTTGCTATAAAAAGGGAATAAGAAAGCAAACTATTTTCCACTGTGAAACTTGCCCCGACAAACCCGGCCTATGTATGAAGAAGTGTTTTAAAATATACCACACATCTATGGATTATTAGGTTCATCATTTCACCGTGCTTCGGGGGTCTTGCAAATGCGACATAGCACCCACCATTCATTCCACCAGAATCTGTGCTGCAAAATCCAAATATCACTCCTTCCCTTCTGAGTCCTGCCATGCACCCAAATGGTATTTTTTGGTCACATATGAGGCATTGCCGTACTCGGGAGAAATTGCGGCACAGATTTTGGGGTGCTTTGTCTCCTTCATTCCTTGTGAAAATGAAAAATTTTGAGCCAGAACTGCATTTTTGTGTAAAAAAATGTAATTTTTCATTTTCACAGCCCAGTTGTACCAAAATTGGTGAAACCCCTGGGGGTTTGAAATGTACACTATACCCCTAGATGAATTCCCTGAGGGGTGTAGTTTGCAAAATGGGGTCACTTGTGGGGGGGGTTCCACTGTATTGGTGCTTCGGGGCTCTTGCTAATGCGACATAGCACCCACCATTCATTCCACCAGAATCTGTGCTGCAAAATCCAAATATCACTCCTTCCCTTCTGAGTCCTGCCATGCACCCAAATGGTATTTTTTGGTCACATATGAGGCATTGCCGTACTCGGGAAAAATTGCGGCACAGATTTTGGGGTGGTTTGTCTCCTTCATTCCTTGTGAAAATGAAAAATCTTGAGCCAGAACTGCATTTTTGTGTAAAAAAATGTAATTTTTTATTTTCACAGCCCAGTTGTACCAAAATTGGTGAAACCCCTGGGGGTTTGAAATGTACACTATACCCCTAGATGAATTCCCTGAGTGGTGTAGTTTGCAAAATGGGGTCACTTGTGGGGGAGGTTCCTAACTTTTAGCATCTTATGGTGCCTAAAAACCTACATGGTGCCTAAAACATAATCTCATAAAAAGGAGGCTCCAAAATCAAGTAGGTGCTCCTTCTATTATGAAGCCTGTGGTTTGGTCAACGTGCACACTAGGGCCACATATAGGATATTTATGAAAACAAAAGAATTGGGGGAATCAATTTTTAGTCACATTTCTCTAGTAAAATCTACTGTGTTCCTTAGAAAAATGTATTAAAATTGAAAATCTGCTAAAAAAATGAAATTTTGAAATTTCACCTACACTTTGTTTTAATTCCTGTGAAACACCTAAAGGGTTAACAAACTTCCAAAATGCTGTTTTGAATACTGTGAGGGGTGCAGTTTTTGAAATGGCATCATTTATGGGGGTGTCTCACATACAAGTCCCTCAAAGTCACATCAGAACTGAACTGGTCCCTAAAAAAATCAGTGTTTGAAATTTTCTTGAAAATTTGAGAATTTGCTATTCATATTTTAAGCCTCCTAGTGTCCAAAAAAATTAAAAGGAGGTTGAAATAATGATGGCAACATAAAGTAGACATATGGTCTTTGTTAGTTATTAACTATTTTGAGTGGTATGATTATTTGTCTCACAAGCAGAAAATGTAACATTTTGCAAATTGCAAAATTTTCAATTTTTTTACGACATTTTGGTATTTTTCACAAATAAACACAGACTGTATCGACCAAAATTTACCACTAACTTAAAGTACAATGTGTCACGAGAAAACAAACTCAAAATCACTGGGATAAGTAAAAGCAATAAAAAGTTATCCCCACATAAAGTGATACATGTCAGATTTGAAAAAAAGGGCTCTGTCAGGAAGGCAAAAACAGGCTGCAGCGGTAAGGGGTTAAACTGGTTAGGATAATGATGGCAACCTTTATCCTCATGTGACCCAAAAAATTGTGATCTAAACAATAAGTAGTAGTTTGGTCATCTCAACAGGTACCAACAGCAGATCGAGAAGTGAATAAAAACAGGTACCCAAGGGGTATATTTTCTAAAGCACAGACATCTATTTTAATTTATGTTGTGTTAGTAAATATACTCTAGTCCATTGGATCCCAAACTGTGTGCCAGGGGTACCTTGGGATGGTGAACCAGGATCAATTCATATTTTTCTAACAGGCAAAACCAGTGCTGGTGGCTGCCAATCATAACATATGTGGACAAACAGAAGCAAATCATGTCCCTTGCCAAATAACAGGATTTGCTCCTGTTTATTCACATAGGTTATGATTGGCAACCACCAGCAACCCCAGTAGGACAACAGTGTAATTTCTATTGTATGCTTCTTAACCACCAATCAAGCGTGAGCCAATATATTTGCAGGTTATCAAAAACAATATACATAATCTGTACTAAGGAGGTGATTCTGGTTGGTTTGTAAAAACAAACTCCTTCTTTAAGGACCAAACCCATATGCACTGCAGGTGGGGCTGATGTACCATGTGCACAGAGAGTTAGATTTGGGCGAGTTATTTTGTTTCTGTGCAGGGTAAATACTGGATGCTTTATTTTTACACTGAAATTTAGATTTCAGTTTGAACAGACCCCACCCAAATGTAACTCTCTGCACATGTTACATCTGCCCTATCTGCAGTGCACACAGTTTTGTCCATTAAAGAAGGAGATTGCTTTTACAAACCAACCACAATCACCGCCTAAATGTAAAAGAATACACTTAAAAATGGACATTCTGATAAGGCTCAGTAACAAAAAAATTCTCATCTGTCAATGTCATCTCACGTTTTTCTTCTACCTTTAAACCAAAAAAGAGCCGTACCATGCAAATAAGAGAACTAATGACAAAATAAATATGTAAAAAAGTATATTAAAATTGTTACATTTAAAGAGGAAAAATATGCAAAGTTATAATACAATATTAATTTAAATATTAAAATATTTCTGCATTGGACTATACCCATGTATATTTTCAACTTGTGTAATTTGAAAGCTAAGAATACAGCATGTCCCGTCAGAACACAAAGTGCACAGGCAGTGTACACACTGGAGATGACTAGTTATAATATCACTGGACACGCCTAGGTTAGAGGAAGGACTGAAGCCGAGGGTTCCAGTACGACTCGTGATTCCATTTAACCAGCAACACAGATGATCCCGACCTTGTGATCTCGCTCATTAAAGATCTCCTTTCTCTCCTGTGAGAACTCACTTTTTCTTTCTTGCTTCAGTGGATGAGAAAGTGGGTCACAAAATGACTAATTTTCCCCCAGACAGTTTCAGACAAGCCAAAAAAGTAATTTAAGGGAGGAAATCCTATCTTGCTCTAGCAATAGCATCTTTGTGTGCTTGTTTATGCATTAAACCAATTAACTCATGGGTGTTCTTGATAGTGATCATTTTAACAGAACGAGACACAGAGCATCCCTGTGTAACACATTTTATCAGCAGCACTTGATCCGCTTTGTGCTAAACGTTAAATTGACAGACACAATAAACCAATTACAGAAAACAAATACTGAGAAAGTTTCCATTCCCTTTTATTTGTCAGGGCAATAAAACACCCAAAACACAGGAATATTATAATTACATTGCTCTTTGTTTCCTAAATTATAACACAACTAACTTCTTTACATTTGGAATGTATAAACCAACATTTACACAGGGCACACTAAAGTGTCCAATATCCCAACATGTTGTAATCATAGTTATGTGGCCAAATAAAAAATAGATATACTGTAGAGAAGTCTGTTACGGGTCATGCAGCCATACCGGCCAATGTAAGTAGGTAAATAATGGCATAGTGTAATACAAATTAGGTTTTCAATAGAGGTAAGGGTACCCCCACCCCCCAGTTCCAATCCAATTACAGAAAGGTGATAAATGATTCACCAATGGAGTTGGAGCTTATTAGGCTATAAACATGGTGGAGGGATCACCTGTTGCTATATCTTGGTATACACACACAAACACACACCCACACACACACAACAGTGAGAACCACATCCAAATGTATCTAACAACATATCCTTTGCATCACTCAATGTTCCCGCTCCTATGCGAGGCGGTCAGGCTTCATGTGCTGCACATAAAACGTGACGATCTCGCTAGCATCTTGTACTATGCAAATGAAGGATGGATCATGATCTTTCTGTCCTTCTTTAGAATCGCTCTAGTGTGTAATCTGGGCTGACGGGCATTGCTACACTGTATATCCAGGTTTACAGTTTTATTTGATGTATAGGTAATGGTATTTGCAGTACTAAATAAACCTGTATTACTACTTTGTCTGTTAATCTGCACATCTGTTTATATAGCCACAATACAACACATTGATAGCTTGTCAGTTTGCACTTGAGTCTCCCTCCGGCTATTCACAGTGATTAAAGTTAGCCTAATTGTTAATCCTGAAAAAGAAAATCTTGTCCTCACAAGGTGTCATCTTCATAAAACACAAAAAGAAATGACATATTTGCTTATTACATGTATTTTAGCATGTCTAACATAGCAGAGATCAGCTATGTGGTTATTTGTCTATTATTATTCAATAACTGGGAAGCACAAACTAAATGGCCTCCAGGCAAGTCACTGAGTCTCAGCTGGATACACAGTAACGTGCAGACATGTAAATGGAAGGAATGTGTCACCTGAGTAAGGTAAGAGTTGCTGTACTATTGAGACAAGGTTTACAGTACGCTGGGTTCTTCGCTTTTTGTCAATAAGCCACAAACTACTAATGCAGGGTGGCCAAACCGGTCCTTGAGATCTACCAACGGTCCACATTTTCCAAATTACCTAGCTGGTGCACAGCTGTAGTCATTGGTGTAAGTTCATCCTAGTTGCCCGGAGGCAAGATACATGTTGGTGCCCCCCTCCCCATGCCAGATTTTACCCTGACTTACTATTATGAATAAATACACACACACAGACCCACACACTCCCCTCCGTGCCCCACAGCACTGCTCCTCCTCTGCACTCCCTCCCTACCTCCAGCACGATCTGCTCCACTGTTCCATTATCTGCTCCCCAGCACTGCTTATCTGTCACCCTCCTGCACCACAGCTCTGATCCTCAGTTGTCATCCCCATAGCCCCCAACGCACTTCACCCCCCCGCACCAGACAACAACATTACGTCTAAACCTCATCTCAGGGGCTGCTACTTACAATTAATTGCAGTCAGCGGCCAGCCAACATTACGTCTAAACCCTTTATTTTAGGGGCTGCTACTTACAATTAATTGCAGTGCCCTCTTGTCAGGAGCTCAACAGCAGCAACCAGGTGCAGACTTTTTCCTGGGTAGGTGGGTGGGCGGCCTTCCAGCGGCAGAGTCCATTATTCAGCGGGCGGGATAATTTGATGGTTGATTTGGTTCCTCCCCACCCTTGGTTCCCCCCTCTAAATCCACCACCATGCATAGTTAATGAGTGGGGACCCGCTCATTCAATATGCACTGCACAGAGTTCCCGTTCATTAGATATGCACTAGTGGCAACCAGTGTTCCCTCTAAGCTGTGCACACGTGCGCGCGCACACAACTCGATAAGCGTGCGCACAGACATTACAACAGAGCGCACAAAGCAGCAGTGGTCCCTTTTTGCAGTTGTGGACTCAATGTGTGTTTCAACCAATAACTACATTGTGTGCTGTGATTTGAATGTTTAAATGTTTATTATCATTTTGAAGTAAAGTTAACACAAATGCTGAACGTCATTTTCCAGTTATATATAAAAGTGACGCACAAAAATTTAAATTTCATTCCAAAGTTGCACAGCCAAAGGGCGGGATTCGCTAAAATCCGCAGCCCTCTTCGCCGGCCACCGCATTTCTAATGACCGCATATTCTCTAAAATATGCGGTCATTAACGCAAGGGACAGCTCTTGCGGTAAGAGCTGTCCCTTGCGATGCGGCGCCGTTGCTGGACTTCCGGGTCTATGACATTAGAGAATACAGAAATGCGGTAAAAACCCCGATAACGGGGTTTTTACCGCATTTCTGTAATAGAGAATCTCGCCCAAAATCTTTTGCCGCCCACAGCCTTCGTAAATTTAGAGGGAACATTGGTGGCAACCCACTTCGGCAGCAGTGAGAAAGGAGGCCAGGAGACCCTGCATATGGGTTGGGATCATTTGGTCTATTGCATTATGGTCGAAAGTCATTAGGTCGAATCCATTAGGTCGACATGCTAAAAGGTCGACATGACTCTAGGTCGACATGGGAAAAGGTCGACATGATTCTAGGTCGAAAGGTCATTAGTTCGACAGGTCATTAGTTCGACAAGGTCATTAGTTCGTCATTGTCTATGTCGAAATTCACAAGGTCGACATGGGGTTTTTCACTGTTTTTTTACCTGAATGTCAACACAGTCGACATGGACACAGTTTAAAGTGCACTGCATCCCCTCGCATCGCTCGCTGCGCTCGCCATGCGTCGGGCACGGTGCCTCGCTACGCTCGGCACACTATTTTATTCTCCCACCACGCCCTAGTGGATGGTAGGGCATGAAATACCGCCTGTCGGCACATGTTGGCTCAAAAAACAGTGAAAAACTCCATGTCGACCTTGTGAATGTCGACATAGACAATGTCGAACTAATGACCTTGTCGAACTAATGACCTGTCGAACTAATGACCTGTCGAACTACAATCATGTCGACCTTTTACCATGTCGACCTAGAGTCATGTCGACCTTTTAGCATGTCGACCTAATGGATTCGACCTAATGACTGTCGACCATAATGCAGTAGACCAAATGACCGCATCCCCTGCATATATAATGAGCGGGGACCCGGCTCCGTGTAAATTGAATAAACAGGTCCCGGCAGACAATGAAACATCGGGAGGCAGTGCCCCCTTTAAGGCTAGCGCTCGGCGCAGATGACTCCATTGCCTCCGGGAGTTCCGCCACATTTTCAAACCTGCTGCATTCATTCATATGACAGATCCACAAGTGGCCTGGAAAACCTGAACTGTTGGTAGATCTTAAGGACAGGTTTGGCCAGCCCTATACTAAAGGCAAAGTCTTCATAATATTAAAATGATCACTAAACAAAGTACAAATTACATTGCATAAAAGATCTATTAGTCTATGTACTGTATCCATTTCAGAAAAAAATGTATGGTTTCCACAGAATACAAACCCATTAACCTTGCATGTCATGGCACATATTCAAACGCACACACCACACAAAAACACACACTTAAAACTTAATCTTAAAACTGAAGGGAAAAAACTAAATACTTTTGCAGCTAATCCTAAGGTACCACAAATGGCAAACAATTTGCAAGCAGGAATTTGTTCTGGTCCTTGCCAGTGTAAATCTGTATAAAGCACAATTAATTATTGCCTCATGTTATATCAGAAAATATAAACACATCACCTAGGGCAGGGGTGGGCAATTATTTCAGCAGGGGGGCCACTTAACACTCCCAGTAAATATCTGAGGGCCGTAAACAAAATCTCTTGTAGTTAGAAGCCCGACCAAATGACGGTGTCCCTACCTTCAATCTCTGTCATTACAGCTCCCTCTATCCAAACTGATTTCTGTACAAGAATATACAAAACCCATCGCAAAAAATGATGTAATATTTTTATAAAAAATACTTTTCTTAAAACTTTTCAAAATAAATCCGTTGGGCGTCCCCATGCGAACGCAGGCGCGTCGAAGCTTGCTCGAGGCGGGCAAGTGACATCACATGACATTAGCTGCCCGCCCTAAATTTGGCCATATCGGAGGCATAGAAATAAACTGTCCTGACTTATTTGCGATGGATATAAACACATTAGATGGTTAGTGACCATCAAATTATTTTTCGCCCGTTCGGCCGTATGTGATTGGGTGTAAGCGTACACATTTTTGTAGGAAAATAAGTTAAGGACCTGTGGTCGGGGCAGAAGTGGGTGCATGGGTAATGGGGCACATAATAATGGGGACCCTGTAGCAGCCAGTCAGTCAAAAGCACTGCAGACACTGGCATGCAAGCAAATGGTATGACCAAATTGTACTAAATCCTTCAGTGCGCTGTACCCCACAAAACTGACTGGCACCCCCTTGTTCTCCACTGGCACATGTTACTGTCCTTGAAGAAAATAAAGGTAGGGATGTCTCATTTTTTTTTCAGTTCAGTTTGTTTGTAAAGTTTATTAGGTAAGATAAGTAGTATAAAATAAAGACACCTGGATGTTTACATTTTGTTATCCCATTTATGAAGTGTAACACTGCTTAGATCTATACGGTACGACATCTAAAAATGAAAAGCTGTTAATTGAGCTTTGTAGTGAAAACTCACTATGTTCCTATTAGCAAAATGAGGGCACAAGGTTGAGCGTTCTCTGCTAGAAGGCTTCAGAATAGGTAGATTTGCCAATGGTGTCGACATAATCTTCTCTTAAGCTTTGTGTGTACAATAGCTGGCGGAAGCAAACGTTTGCAGGGCTCTCCTCCCCTGTGTGCTTTTTGCTAGCAAATCTCTAAGGAATGTTAATGGTTTTTTTTCTCATTATGTAACAAGAGACAGGGTAAAAGTCACTGTTCTAGTACTTAGGTAGTGTTCACATAGGTGAGATTATGTCAGCCTGTACTCCAATACTACTGCAGGAAAGCCGGTCATTAGTGCCCAAATAATGTATTTTATATAAAATTACATATATTTATTTATTAAGTTTCTTATATAGCGCACACATATTCCGCATCGCTTTACAGAGAGTATTTGAACTTTCACATCAGTCCCTGCACCAGTGGAGCTTACAATCTATATTCCCCATCACATGTACACGCACACACAGACTTTCTAGGGTAATTTTGTTAGGAGCCTAGTACCTAGAGGAAACCTACACAAGTATGGGTTGAATATACAAACTTCGCACAGTTAGAGCCATGGTGGGAATCAAACCCATGACCTCAGCGTTGTGGTGCAGTAATGCTAACCATTAGACCATCCGTACATCCCCATATGTACAATATACAAGTGAGGCAGGTTTGACAGAACCAATCTTAGTAGTAAGTCATTAGTAGGACCGCTGGCACTGCTGCCCTCAGTAATTATATATATCTCTCACCACAAAGGTTCTGCAGTACCTACAGTACCAATACATTAAGGGCAGGATGTATTAAAATACATCGCTGCCCGCCCACCGCGATGCCAGCACACATGTACTAACATATGCGGCTGGCATCGCGGTGCGGTGACGGAGACCCCCCGCGATACCTGTACTGTGGTGTGCGGGGGGTCTCTGTCACCTTCCTGCGGCCTGGCTCTCCCCTCACGCCGGGGACAGCTAAGCAGGCTGTCCCCGGTGCCTGCTCCTCCACCCTGCAGCCGGAAGGATGTCCGGCTGCTTCACTAGGGGAAGGAGGGGTTTACCTTTCGGGGTCCAGCAGGACCTTTCAGGAAGGTAAGCCAGAGGGGGGTCGGCAAGGTGGCGGGTTTGCGTCGGAGGCGGCGGGCGGCGAAAAGAAGCCCATAGGCTTCTATAGGGTATCGCCACCCAAAGGTGGCGATACCCTTCAATGCGGTATCGGTGCGGACGGGTTTTGATACATAGGAAAATGCGGTAAAACCGGGGTTTTACCGCATTTTCAGTTTAATACATCTCGCCCTAATTAGCAAAAAAAAAAACAAATATGGAATGGCAGTACATGACAATTTAGGACAAGTATGTGGTAAGTAAGGAGAGTTGCATTAGGCGACATGATACTGAAGCATTTTTTTGGATGGAAGACATATGCATATTCAAAGAAATGCATTTGAGGAGAAAGGGCCCTACTCGTGCCAGCTTACAGTGTAAATGGAAATGAGTGAAAAATGGATACTTATTCCAGTGTGCTCTGCTGATGCAGCTATGGTTATGTAACCCTGTACTTGTCCTATTTTGTATTCAACTGTAAGTTACTGTTTTGCGTATTCGTTTATGTTTTCTGTAATTGGGCGCGGTGGATCCCTTGTGGCGCCATAGAAATAAAAGGATAATAATAATGATGATGATGATGAGTCCATGTCCAGGATTATGTAAGTCACCTGGCCCTTACTGCTTTAATGACCACTACATAATGTTGGCTCATCACATCATTCCTCATTTATCTTTCCTGTGATTGAGGAGAATGATCCCCATGTGAAGTTGTCCATTATTATGATGATGATGATGATGATGATGATGTTGTCCGTACTTCAAATTAACCAGAAGCATCTGCTGGTGCATCACATTCACAGATTTCAAATTGCCAAAGAGAAAACTTGATGTAGAGGGAAGACCATTTATATTTCCCTTCCATAACTATAGGTCTCATTCATGCATTATAGGGCTATCGGTAATGGCAAAATAGGTGCAGTGAATAGCATGCGTTCAGTAAGTTGCGCATTTGCTGCCAATGCATTGGATTCTGCCATTTTGTAACCTTACAGAAAAGAAGAGTGGAAATATTCGCTCTCTTTACCCGCAGCGCTGCTGCACTCAGGGATACGTATTTATTAACAGTTTCTTACAACAGCTTCATACATAGTCATCATTGCAGCTCCCAGTTGAAAAACAATTGTAAAACAAATCTGTACAATCTGCAGCTTTTACAAACTAGGAATAGATTCTGTATAAAGAGATAACATGATATAAATAGATTGCTCTTACATGGAAGTATTCGTACTGTGTGCTTTATTCCGATTAATCGCAGTGATGCACCGCCAAGGAATTTGTGCAGTGCTCTGCCACTGCCCATCAGTATCACACACACACACACACACACACACACACACCTCGTTCTTCCAAGCTACAAGTGGGGAAATACTGGGGAGACTGGCATTCTCACTAGGCGTAACGAAGCACATACAGTACAATAATATATGAAACATGGTCATTATATAAAAGCCAAAACAACTGGTAAACCTATGTGAATATTGGTACACATGAAAAGGGTGCAAGATGATTCGCCGACAGTCTGGATCTTGGTGGTTATAATGTAGACTACTAAATTCCGACCTGATTAACTACCAGACCCCAGTTTCGCAAGGGGCTTTTTTGTGTCCCCCTCCCCCACTAGTAAACCGGCATCCGGGATCCGGGATCCGTCTATATATTTTCTGCCGGGATCCCAACTGTCGAAGACTGAACCCTATGAAACCGTTAACTGGAACTAAACCAGATTCTGTCATATTTCTTGAGTAGGTCATAAAATGCTAACAATAAAATAATATTGTGACAGGAATGAGATTCTGAATGTATTGTGAAGGAATATGAAACATGTAAACTGGTATATTGTTTTATACAGTACAGGTTGAGTTTCCCTTATCCGAAATGATCGGGACCACGAGCATTCCGAATAAGGGATTTTTACGGTTTTTGGAATATATATTTTTTACATTCTTACCTGTCCCCTGGTGGGTCCCTCAGGGTCCATGGAGTCCTCCGGAGTCCACGGCAGGCCTTCATCTCCGGCGTCTTTAGCGGTCCCAAGAGGGCATTGCGCGAGTTCCCTGGTGCACCGCTGACGTTACTGGCGTGCCTGGTAACTCGCACAATGCACTCCTGGGGCCGCTGGAGACGCCGGAGATGAAGCTGAAGGCCTGCCGTGGACGCTGGGGGCCAAGGTAAGTATATAAAAAAAAGGTCAGGGGGGGTAAAAAAATAAAAAAAATTTAAATTTGAATGATTCAAAAAAACACGTTTTTTGGAATAATTCGGATACGGGATACTCAACCTGTATTTCTCCCTTCTCTCTTTCTTTCTGTACTTACAGTAACACTTACTATAAAATAAATAGTAAAAAAAAAAAAAAAAAAAAATGATGAGACTACTGGACCTAATTTTAAAGTAAACAAAAAAAAAAATCTAGATACGCTACCAAGCATCTACACATCTTTGTTACAAAGATGTCATAAGTGGGAGCATAGGGATTCACCAGTATAATGTAATGTGCACCACTGCACATTACATTAGATACACTGAAATAATGGTTTCAGGATTAAAACCCCAAGAATATCCTGCCAAATGAAATTAGCCTGGACAGCTGAGAGTCTTGTCCGTGTAATGGTGCACCTGGGCTACTTTCCCCTGTGGAATATCATATAAATTGGCACCAGGCTCTTTGTGATGGGCTAAATGCATAATTTATGGAACATTTTGTATCTTCAGAATAGTTGTCATAAGAGCAGCAGCACGGAGCATGATAGCAGTGAGCTGGCCAGCGTTTCATCGGAATTACTTTCTCAATGGACAAGTCACAAGCAATGCTACGTGTTTGTGAATTTATTATATGTGGAAGGCAGTACTGCTGCAGACACATTTACAGCACAGCAACATTTCTGCTTGAGTGAAATGGAGCCGCTCATTAGATATTCATATATTCGCATTTGCCGCAGGGGTTAAAATTCACCAGCAGGGGCAGTGAGCCCCTGCTGCATTGAATAGGGTGACAGGGAGGGCTGGCAGCGAATGCTGCAGCCCTCCTGAACCCTGCAAATGTGCAGCGAATCACATTTGCGGATTCGCTGCACATGGAGAATAAAAACATTAAATACTCCCCAGAGTGTCGCAGAGAGAGTGTGGCCAGGTGCTGGGGTGCAGGGCTGGGTGCCAGGATTGAAATCCCAGCTATGTTGGGGCCAAATCCCGGGAACCCGAACCTGGGATTGGCCACCCTAATCTGAACTTTAAATACTCCAGTCCTATAAATGGAGCTGAGGTCTGATCGCAGGACAGTTCATGTGAATGTATAAGGTGAGGGTTAAAGCTTCTATTCTAATTATAGTGGATTTTGAAACCAGCAGGACAGGTTTTGTGTTGCTGACTTGCAATCCCTTTTAGAAGAAAAAGTCACTAAGTAAAAGGCAAAAAAAAAAAAAAAGTGTATACAATTCAGAAGCCAACCTTGGCCTCGTAAAGGATTCAGTTTAGGGCAGGGGTAGGCAAGTAATTTTTAGCGGAGTCCGGATAGTTCTAATTATTTTGATCGAGGTCCACAAAATCAAATATCAGTATTGTAATGAAGGGTCACCTTCTGAAGACATAAACCAAACTGCCACATAAAACATCATTCCCTGTGCCGGAATGTTACGTTTTTTTCCATGGGGGCCAAAAAGCTCCATCCCATTTAACTGGGATAAACAGATAAACCCCCCCCCCCCCCCACCTTCTCCACCCCTCCACAGCAAGCAGCAGCCACGTTAAAAGGAAAAACAAACAGCCAGACATTTTAAACGTACACAGCAGTATTTTGCCCACTGCTGCCGCAGCTGTATTCTGCCCGCTACCTCAGCCGCTGTATTCTCTGCACCGCCACCATTCCTGCCTCTGCTGCTTGTGTTCCCGGCAGACTGCTAGAGATTCTCAACCCTTGCAGTGCGCAAGTGCGCGGTGACATCACCGGCACACCCGCGCAATGCATTACTGGGACCGCTGAAGCCAGAAGAGGCGAATGGGGCCAGGAGGGACGTAATGACCACATCTTGCTGGTCTGCATTTTTGCCCTTTTCGGTGGTGGACTGCGGTCCGCCAGTTGCCTACCCTTGGTTTAGTGGATGCACCGTTTTAAGATATACCATAATTATGGTTATATAATTTACAGTATAGCAACCCATGTGGTTTCTGTGGGATCCACTGGCAAATGGGAGGTCTGCAATATTGGCGAATATGCCATTTTCATTAGTGCAGGCAGTGGGTATGGTGCTTCTCTGCGCACAATACAGGAAAAGCCATGTGCCACATGTATAATCATAGAGCAGAACAATGAATTACGGTGTCGACTTGTAGTGAGATAGTGCCTGGATAATAGGTAGACAGTGCCTTAGTCGAAGGTCAATAGGTCGACACCAGAAAGTCAACATTGATAAAAGATCAAGGTGAAAATGATTTTATACATTTTTCGGGACTTTTCCATACTTGAACATTCACGCGGACTCCAATTAGGAACGGTACTGTTTGCAGAGCGCAGCAAGGATACGTGCTACACTTATTGGTGGTCTATGTGCTCAGGTGTTGACATTGACACACAAGAATGTTTAAACACATGTTGACATTTTCATGTGTCTACATTTTCCATGTGTCGACTGTCATCCCTTTGATTTGCACCACTGCAAGTTTACCCTCCTATGACAAGCTGCTCGGCCCCTCTCAGATACGGAGTAGAGCTATGCAGATATATACATATATAACAAAGTAGTAAAATAACATTCCGTTAACAATAGCAGGTGGATTCATAGAAAGCAGACTTCCCTCTGCAGAATACTGTACACCCTAATTTCATCTAGCATGCCTTACGGTGTGTAATATTTACTCCCTCATATCTCTGTATGTACACTTAAAGGGCCATACACTCTAGGCCAGTGGTAGCCAACTCCAGTCCTCGAGAGCTACCAACAGTTCACGTTTTCTAGATCACCTAGCTGGGACACAGATGCACTCATTACTGACTGACACATTATAAATTATCCTGGAAAACGTGAACTGTTGGTAGCTCTCGAGGACTGGAGTTGGCTATCCCTGCACTAGACGATATTGGTCAATATATCGTTCAGAAAGGGCTTTCTGAACAATAGTGAATAATATCGCCCAGTGTGTGCGCTGTGCACCATGAATGATGTTCACTCCCGTGTGTCGTTAATGACCCACTCCCTTGTCCAAGCATGTTTGGACAAGGGAGGACATTGTCAACGTCGGCCATGCTGCAGCATGACGGTCTTTACCCTCACTGTCAGCTCCATTGCCTGCGGCATCGACAAGTGTCTATGCACTTGCTGATGCCGGTCTCCGCCGCTGAGTAGAATACAAAATATCTCTCAACCACTCCATAAAATCCTGCATATTTTTGTTTTATCTTCTAATTACTCTGTTAATAACTAAAGTAAAAAATATATATGGATGACACTGGTATTTATGGAGATGACAATTGTCTAGTACAATTAACAATGAAAAACACATATAATTAATTCATGGGCACTTATTTTAATGGAACACAGTTCTAATAACCAAAAGTCTTTGGTAAAAGGTGTTGCTAGCGGCAGGGAGGTGTTTATAAGGTTGGGCGGGCACAGCATTAGGGGGTGCCTGTGCACCCCTAACACTCAATGTGCGCACGCCTATGTTCATAACTGCGTGAAGATTACCATACTGTACTTAATCAATGCAAGAACGCCATTTCCTACTTGTTCCATTTCTCAACCAGAAGGGTTTTGGAAGATGCATTTTCTGGGGTTTCTGGGCATGCATAGGCTCAGGCGACTGGCATACCCTAGTACACATTCTGCATCAGCCTTCTGCAGCGGTGTATAGTAAGTTGTGCCTTGTGTTGAATTGTGACTATGATGCACGCTTGTGTCAAAAAGTGAATCTTTTTTCTTTGAACACTTAAACTATTTCGATTTTGGTTTGATTTTTTTTTTATTTATTTATAGAACAATATAAGCAGCTTACATCAACCATATCTACAATTTCTAGACAGGGGAACATTTAACATTTTAGAAACTGAGGGCCTTATTCTAGTTCACTCTGACAAAATCCTTCTTAGATGGACAAAACCATGTGCACTGCAGGGGGGGGGCAGATGTAAAATGTGCAGAGAGAATTAGATTTGGGTGAGTTATTTTGTTTCTGCGCAGAGTAAATACTGGCTGCTTTATTTTTACACTGCAATATAGATCTCAATTTGAAGTAAAACCCCACCCAAATCTAATTCTCTCTGCACAAGTAACATCTGCCCCACCTGCAGTGCACATGGTTTTGTCCATCTAAGAAGGATTGTCAGAAAGAGTGAACTAGAATAAGGCCCTGAGTTTGGTAAAAAAAAAAAGAAGGTTAAAATGGTTGAGCCATTGTGTACTAGTTATACACGTGGTCAATATGACCCGGGCAATTTAGACACCAGCAATAAATTCTTAAGCATCATGTCTGCCTAGGACTTCTCCAGACGTGATCTCATAAAGAATTGATAAACATGATAAATAATGCTGCTACAGATGCCATCACAAAGGTTGATTTATATGGCCGCCAATCAATTCAAAAAAATGGCCATGAATGAACAGTTGACTGTGATATAAACCAATTAAAAAGTGTCACGCAGTGATGACTTTCCATTCATAAAACTGGAATTACGGAATTAATAATATTTAAGGCAATGTGCATTTATGGTACCCGGATGATAGGTCGACAATGTCTAGTTCGCCAGACTCGATATGTAAACATGGAAATGTTTTTTTTTTTTTTTTATCTTTTAAAAATTTCGGAGACTTTTTCATAATTAACAATCCACGTGGATCCCGATTGGTAATAGTAAAGTGTGGAGAGTGTGGCATGGCACCTAGTCTGAAGCACAACATGCCATGCAAGGGTACATGGTACACTACTTAGGGGACAACGTGCTCAGCTGTTGAATTTTTTTTTAAATAAACTAACATCAACCTTTTCAGGTGTCTACCATTGTAATGTTGACCATTTTCTTGATTGAAACTTATGTCACGTCTACCTTTTGGTGTCACCCTATTGACTGTCTATCTAGACACTGTCGCCGCTTAAATCTGGAACTGCTTTTACAAATATAAAATAGTAACCCATGCATACTGTATATGGTCTAGTCCACATGAATACCTTGAACAAAATATTTCCAGGAGGAAAAGATTTGAGCAAATGATTGGACAGACAGAAGATCTGATAATTGCTGCTCTCTCCCCACGCTGCATCCAAGCAGTATCCCTTGACAGCCCCTTGCTGATCTGGGTGTTACCCTTTCTCTCCTCCCAAGTAGCAGTGTTACCCCCTCCTGCTAGAGGGAGCACACAGACAGAAATACTATGGAGGATACAGTCACTTTGCCTGTAATACTTGCCACTTTACTTTCTCATTCATGGCATTCCCAGCGCCATGCTAATGTATATAATATTCCTTTGTCTGCAAAAAACAGTGTAATACAGGTTAAGTATCCGGTATCCGGATATCAGTTATCCTAATTATTCCAAATGGTTTTTTGGAATAGTTTGATTAGCCGACACAGGCTGAGTACTCCAGGGCAGCACACAAATTAAAATTAGTAGGGGTTAATAAGAAGCACATAAGTGCTATGTAGGGAAGTGAAGGTGTGATTAAAATAAATACAATGTGATAGGGAAAACATAAGTGTTAATAAAGTTTTAGGGTGTGCTAACCTGGAGCAGAGGCTAGAGAGGCACCTGTATATGAATGTACTTACCTAATATGAATTATATTAAATACATTAATACTTGTTAGAACTTCATGAAAACATAGGATTACGTCGATCTGCTGCCAAGCCCAAAACTTCAAAAAACATCAATTACCTTCATAACATTTTTGTATGAATGACGGAATTCTGGCACCTCCTTCTCACTGGCATCCTCATCCAAAGCATCATATCCCTCATCATTGCTACCATCGGTCTCGTCCACGTTAGTCATGTTATCGATCAGCCGCTCCAGGGACGGGCTCAGCTCTCTCTCCTCATTGTCTTTCAAGCCATAGTCAAGTGCTTTGTAAATGATGATTCCAAGCGATACAATTACCTAGAATATGGAAACAGATGGTAATGTTATCCTTTCATATATTAATAGCAAACGCATATTCAATATTTCATTTTTTTTTTAAAGCATCAGTATAAATGGTTAATCTAGAATAAGGTTACACTTAGCAGTTGTAGTCATATTTAGTTAAATAAAACACTCATTATATTTTTCCACTAACATACTGTAGCTCGGGTTCTGTGCTGATGCACATCGTGAGCATGTTGTCAGTGTTTCTTCCAACCCGCTCACGACGTGCACCGTGAGCCAGTCCGATCCGATGGTGACCCGCACCCGGGAGTATGGTCATTTCTGGATCCTACCTGCTGCAGGTAGAACCAGAATAACGACCGAGGGACCGTGCATCGTATCGGTCCACACCAGGACAGAAAAGGGCCCAATCACCACACAATCTACATCCAAATTGGTCGGAATTGGATCTAGATTGATGGGGTCGGACCCTTGTCGTCCTGGTGTGTACCCAGCATAAGGTTGTGTTGAACCTGCTTATCCAGATACATACAACTTAAATTAACTGGGGAGACATAGAAAATAATGCAATTGCAATTCCCCAGAATCACATTTAGTGGCTCAGCAGTTTACCTTAGAAGAAAGGGGTCTCATGTAAACCCCCACCCAAAAAAAAAACTGAAATTACAAAAATAGGTATAAGAGACAAAGTTTCCCCACACACAAATTGATCGTAATAAATTATCGAAAAAATCCAATATAGGTTAGAAAGGGAATAACAAGACAATAAGAAGGATAATATGAATACTGTAGTCAATAAATATAGCTTATCTGATATTAGGTGACGTAGGAGTAAAAAGTTCCCCAACATGTTTTGTCTCACAGACTTCATCAGAAGGCCACACAAAGACACACACAGTTATGAGTGCAACCTATTGTGGACTAAATATAAATAATGTTATGAGGCTGCCTGGGCCAAAACGTGCTCACTGTGAAGGACATAGGAGAGTAGGACCAACAACTGCATCAAGGCACATAAAAACATCAGAGCCCACCATATATACAAAGATTACGTACTGGAGTAGGATAATAAAATAAAAAATTTTTGTCTAGAGGAGTAGAGTTCACAGTAAAGATGGAGAATCTAAAAAAACGACAAAAAAAAACATTGCAACTCTCAGTCAGGTGACCCGAACCTTACAAACACATCTTTTGTCTTACTGTACTTGTGTTACTGCAATAAAGCAGATAACTCTGTATTTACAAATAACTGGTTCAGAAGTGCCCTCAGGAGGAGAAGACATCCACACAGCCATCTCGTGGTTAGATGGCGTGAATGTTCTGATCACACGCACAACTACTACATGCAACACTGAAGTATGCCAGGTCACATTTCTATTGTGTATTAACAAGGAAATACAGTATAAAAAAATATGCAAATACTTGTGAGATTAAAGGACAACATATTTCAGCAACAACAAAAAACAGAAGTATTTCCAGAGAATGTATGATTAAAGACGAGATAAGACAACTGCCAAGATGTCTGCTCTTACGCCATTTTAACCAAAGTCCCCATGTACATTCTGCACCACAATTAGAATCTAGAGAGGACAACATACCTCTGCAAGTGAAAACATAACTAAGCCTACCAACACGTACAGTACAGTCATATTTGATGAGCTTCTAATTTCTCAAGAGCTCTCAATTTTATGATGAAATTCAATTTTCCTGTTGTGCAAAACTTTTTAATTTGGTTGATGGATTAGATTCCATTGAAAAGATAAATGGCAATTATGAACAATCCTTACACCATAGATTGGCAGCCCAGCCAGGGGTAGGGTATAACACACAGACAGTCGGGATTCTGAAAGTCATTAGCTCAACGTCGGAATCCCAGTAGTAATGGTGAATGAAAAACTGTAGAACACTGCTCTAACTTAGAACAAGGAAACTAAAGGTGGCCATACACACGCATATTTATCTGCAGATCTGTCTGGTTGGAACAAAAACATGGTTATGGATGAGAGCAAAGGACAGTTGACCATTTGCTTGGAAATGCTGGAAAACTGACAAACTGTCACTCATCCATAACCATGTTTTTGTTCCAACCAGCCAGATCTGAAGATAAATCTTACTTGTGTATGGGCACCTTAAGTCACACATTTAAATGGGAAAGTCGTGCATTTCACTCTCCGTAACGTACTTAATGTCCATGTGGCAATGACTTCATAAGATCTCAAATATGACAGCATGGTAAAGGCAGTATAAAAGCACAGCTTGGTCTCTGTTATACGAGTCACATAGCAGCACTGACACAACATGTCGACTGCCCTTTATTCTAGCTTAGAATATGGTTACAATGTTCATCAATAAAACCACTGTAGATCAGGCTTGCATCTGACCCATGTAACCTTTCCTTGCGCCACACTATGTATATCGACCTCAAAGTAAAAAAAAAAATTATATATATATATATATATATATATATAAAAATAATTTAGTTGCAAAGATAACATAAAAATGCTCCCAAAGAGACAAGAAGACTCACCACTCACAAATTCCAATAACTGTTTAACATAATAATTAAACCTTAATAGGATTGTAACAAAATTCCAAATAATGATAAAAAGACAAAAAACGAATAAAATATATGTCATTTAAGGAGTTTACTGAAAAAAATGTTTTAGCATATGTATTAGTGGTCATTTATTATATGTATTTTTTTTCTCTCACATTGGATACTTCAGCAGCACTGCCCTTATAACATGCTACATTGTTTAGAATAAAGAAACAAAATAAAGCATTTTCCCACAGAAGTAATTTTTTTCACATCTTTTTATAAACGTTGATACGGTAATACAGTGGTTCCCAAACTGGGCCATAGTGCACTCTCAGAAGGGTCAGAGTTAACCCAAATGATTCGGGCCAGGGCATTCACAGGCTGGGCTCCACACTGGGGCTGATTCATAGATTGATTGGGATATTGGATTTTAATAAAAAAAAAATTTTTTTAAAAGGAGGCCGCAATATCTGTTGAATGGAATTTTAACTGCACACATAAGCCAAATAGCGACTTTCCCTTAAACGGTAAAAAAAAAAAAAAGTGTGTAACAAATTTTGGTATCCGTTTCCTAGCAGGGCGCCTAGTTTTCTTAGGTCCGCTACCGTAGCAAAAATCGCATTACATTGCATTTCATGGGCCATTGTAGAGCCATGCGATGCAATGGGATTTTTTAATGTAATTTATTCACTGCTCTGTTGGCCCTATGGCATGGGTCCTCAAACTGCGGCCCTCCAGATGTTGTGAAACTACAAATCCTAGCATGCCTAGCCACAGTTTTGCTATAAGGGAGTGTTAAAACTGTGGCAAGGCATGCTGGGATTTGTAGTTTCACAACATCTGGAGGGCCGCAGTTTGAGGACCCATGCCCTATGGCATCGCACCTCCCGCAAAAATCACATGCAATTTTATAGCTATACACTTGTATGACATACAATGAGGTTTCACTGCCCCCCCACTATCCATGCCACCCCGACGCGTGGCGAGCCCCGTGAGTGGCAGCGGAATGCGTCCTCCCGACCTTTGTCATACCCCCACTATCCACGTCGATGACAGCGAGCCACGAGCCCGAAAGCGTGGTGAGCGCAGTGAACCCCGCGAGGGGACGCGGAATACATGTAAAGTAATCTGTGTCCCCTCGCTGCGCTCGCCACACTATATAAAATCAACTCCACGCCGACGTGGATAGTGGGGGGTATGAAAAGGTCGGGAGGATGCGTTCCGCCGCGCTCGCCACTCTTCCGGGTGGCTTGGATAGTGGGGGGGGGGGGGGGGGGTGTCAGTGAAACCTCATTGTATGCCATACAAGTGTATAGCTAATGGCATGGCATTGCACCGTATACAATCGCATGGATGCAATGCAATCCCCTATACAATCGCATGGATGCAATGCAATGGCCCATGAGATGTAATGCGATGCAATTTTACCACGGAGAATAGCCCTGTACGCTTACAGCGTACTGGGCGCTCTGCTAGGAAACAAGTACCCAATTTTTTTTTTAAAGTGCCAGAGGGAAAATGCATTATGACAATGTGGTTATTTCCATGTGCACTCTTTTCTGGTTACCATTTGCGATGTATGATGAACCTTTTGTATAGGACATTTAGGACAGTGGGATTTTTTCTGTGTAAGTTTTTCCAAAACCAAGGAGATGAGATGAGAATGTGCTTTTCGGCTGGTTACCGAATAATGTTATGAAAAACAGTTACAGTGAGGTTACCCCATTCATTCCTCCAGCACCATACCCACTCCCAGATACCTGGGGTCAAGGGCACTATAAGCAGATTTCTTTGGACATTTACAACTAGAGGAAGAAATATTACTGCGGTGTAGTGGAGTGGGGATGTAGTGCAATTCAAAAATCAAATAGGGAAGTCACACCAACTGCCAAAGGGCCCTGTCTGGCACTAGTATTCAGCAATAGGGGAAGCACATCAACTGCCTCTCCAATTCAAATTAGAGGGGTCGATCTTAATGGGCGCGGATGATTCGGGATTGCAAATCATCGTGTCACCAGGAGCACGTTACAGCAGGCTGAATTAGCTTTAAAAACGCTCGCATAGGGGTGCGGGCAATTTTAAGCGAATTCAGCACAGCAAAGAGTGCGAGATCGAACTGAATCGATGCCGTTCCCAGCATTTAAACGAGTGAAAATGGCACCTAGCACTCTTTAGACCTAATAGGATCGACCTTAGAATGCACTGCAGCCCCACCTTTGGAGCCACCACTGTTGCTGTGTGTATGTTTGTGAACCGACAAATATACCTAGTGCACCAATGCAGGCTGCAGCATCCACCACTTGGGTTTTCATTATAAAGGACCCAATACATACACTATTCTGAGTTATTGCATGCTATCCTCACATGCTATACCCCTGCAACTCACCCGGCGGCTGGATCACATGAAATACAGGTCGAGTATCCCGTATCCGAATATCCGTTATCCGAATTATTCCGAAATACGGACATTCCAGAAAGTGAAAAAAATTTTTTTTTTTGCTAAAAACTCACTGGGGACATTTGTAACAGCATCACTGGGGACATGATATGTAACTGGCACTATATATGTGCAAGACAATGATTGCTTGGCATTCAAATTCAGTGCTGAGATAGTACACACATTTTGTTTCACGTTTTGAAACCTTGTTTTTTTGAACAATTAAAATATATTTGTGTGTATTTTATGTGGTAATAAAATATATTTGTGTGTATATTATGTGTTTATACAGCATAAATGCAAGATAATTCAAAATACATCATTGAAATATTAAAATATTCCGAAATACGGAATAATCCGTTATCCAAAATTCTCCTGGTCCCGAGCATTTTGGATAAGGGATACTCAACCTGTACATTGTATGCAGTCATTTTGCATATGGTGTAGTGCATCGATACAATACATCCTTGCTGCAGTGGTGAAATCA